>NC_071088.1:97943629-97958629 GCF_027358695.1 Spea bombifrons | reverse complement strand
CTCCTGTCCCCGGCGCCCAGGACTCTGCAGCCTCTCCAGCCTCTTTGTGTGAGGTTGCTAGGAAGCCACTAACCTCAGAGAAAGTGTCAGGGGTATGTTAATGCGATGGGCGCAGGGTAACAATAATGTCTGCACAACTTCACGCTTGTTTAATAAGATGACTGGCACACCCGGGGAAACTCCTCTGCAAAAGTCACGATGTCTTTTTTTATGCAAAAATAAAGAAATAAATAACAATAAAAATCAGCTACACTTTGATTCATTTGTATTGTGGATTTAGGTTTGGTTATTTTAATTGCAAATAATTTGATAGTTACATGATATTTATATTTGCAACAGGTTTAGAAACCTAGACATGCTACCTCCACAGGCTGATTTAATATATATAGTTTATTTACTTTTATTTTTTTATTTACTTATTGGTTAGGGTTTTTCTATTAGCCACAATAGGCTCAATTCAATGTCAATAAGATGCTTGATGTCGAGCAGCACAAAAAATCCCAGGTGGTAATAGTGGGTAGTAGTAGTAGGTACTAGTAAGTGGTTGTAGGTAGTAAGTGGTAGTAGTTGGTAGTAGTAAGTGGTAGTAGGTAGTAGTAGGTAGTCGCGGCTCCACCCGATCCAAAATAAAACTCGCAAATAAAGCGATATCACTTAGGACTCGATTTAAAGCATCAGGAGTGGCAACAGGCAACATTTCGATCCTGCTACGAGGAAATGATCCCTTAGCAGGATCGAAATGTTGCCACTCGTGATAGAATAAATTATTTGTAACTTAAATGCAGTGTGAAAATACAGGATAAAAAAAGAAATATAATATTTATAAATATAATTAATGTCTTTTTTTCCCCCCAGTGCAGTCTATGGGGAAAACCTACCATAGATTAAATTAATTATTAAATCAAGCCTAATACCTCGGATAGGCCAAGCTATACAATATAGGCAATATATATATCATTTTAAATATCACTTTAGCAAGACATGGATATTCTTTGGGGGGGGGGTTGTGTTTTTATGTTACATTGTGCTTTCCTGTCTTGCAATTTGTTCCAATACAGATTTTGCAAGTTGAAATATGTTAAAAATGTAAATTAAGACTAGTTACAAGGTTAGTTATAAATAAAAGTGGAAATCTTAAATACAATAAAGCAAAATCCATTCTGTAGAAAATTGAAGACATTTAAGTATGGCATTTTTAATTATTTTCTAATTTCAAATTAGTAGTCATTATGAAAGAATCTCATTAAAATTTCTAGCATAACTTTTTAAATGAATATGTAAAAGTTGTGAGGTCTTTAATAAATCTGTAATATATATCCATTGCAACCCCCCCCCCCAAATAAACCCCTGTATTTTAGTTTGTTGTCTATGAAGGACCATTTGTGTTTTACAACAGACATAATAACTGATGCTGGTAGATTTATTCAGGTCAGAATAAGACTAAGACACAAAAAAGGGAATAGCAAAATGATTTTAAACATTCTGGAGAATTAGAACATGAACTAAGGTATATTTCAAATTATCCTCTTTTGTGACTTGAGACAAACAATATTTGAGCTACTGTTTTCTCTTTTCTGCCTTTTTCAGCCATCACTGTTTAATCATGCTGACTTCTCACAGGTGCCAGGATCACACCATTTTGACAGCCCTGATCATTTTTGTTAGAGGCTTGAAGGATCATTAGTTAAATTACATCATGGCTTCCATCAGCACTGTACCTGAGGCATCAGGTAATCAAATGTATGTTGTAGTTTTAGGTTTGGTAAGGATGAGATCCTTATGTTTGTGAACCATTTTGCTAAGATCAAGTGTCCAAGAGAGTTATGGTCTGCATGCTGAAAGCCTAAAGAGTCAAGAAGCCAGAAGTCCTTCAGAGCCTCCCAGAGAATGGTCTAATCTATGAGTGTTTTGGTAAGAGATACCCCATGTAATCACTGATGCTGTTCTAGTAAGAGCACTAAATGCACTGATAGGCCCTTCCTTTTATTTGTTCTTCACTACCCTGGATTTTTGGTTGGTTGGTGGTGGATACAGGGGCTAGAATAATTTTGGTTCAAAAATTGTATTTTTTTATGAGATTTTGCTGGGTGTCTAGAAGGCGGGCGTGTAAAGCGGTGTAGGTCTCTGGACTAGATAGTTGGCAGACAGACATCTGACATTGGGACATTGGGAGGCAAATGTTCCAGCAAACATGGTGCCGTGAACAAACAGATCAACAGCCTCCCGTACTCTGAGTCACTGGTTCTAATCTGTGGTTCTTGCAGTTGGCTGGCCCTTTGGCCTCCATCTTCCCTTGAAGACTTCAGTGGTTCCTCTCTTTGGAGAGAGCCCAAGAAGAGCTGGTTCACCTGCTGGATTTTTGCCTATGGAGGGAAGGATCTCGTGTCCTTGAGTAGTGTAGCTCCATAAGATCAAAACTGTGAGTCAATTTTTTCACTGTGGCCTAAAACAACACATGATTTTTTTACCTACCTAATAGTGTAATATCATTTAAAAATCTTCAAGCTACTTGGTTCCATTCTCATAATATATACCAACACACTGCTATATATAACTGTAATGCAACCCCCCCCAAAAAAAAACAACTAGAATTATAGTAAAGAAAGAAAATATGTCAATGAGGGAGCATGTAGTGGATGTACAAAAATAAAATGTCAGTTAAAATATCTTGTGATGGAATAGAACATGAGCGAATCAACTCTTCTAACTGCCCATAAGAACAGCAATGTTTAGAAATATAGAATGACATAAAGGAAACCCCTGTGTTTTAAGACAGGTTTGGTGCATTTGGCACACATGCCACCAGATAATGAGTTACATTATAATCCAATATTTGTAATATATCCAGTGCATCAGTATTTCTTTCTTATGCTATACAATTAAATAGCTAGAATAAACAATACAAAATGTTCTTCTTTGCTAAGCTGCCTTGTGCCTATAGTTGCTTCTTTGTTTGCTTAATGGAGCAAAGGCGCGTCTCTCTGGGACCCCATGAGAAAGCAGATTTTGTCCCTCCTCTTTATACTTCTGCAAAAAAAAATATAGCATTTATACATTAGTACAGAGATGTTAATGCAATCTACACATGTGTTTTTCTTATGCATGACTTCTAAAGCATACTTGCATACATAGATTCCATCTCCCATTGGTTGCATTATGAACGTGTGATTCCTGAACCCCCTCAATAGGGGATAGCTGGCACCTCCTAGCTCGTAGGGTAGGTAAAGCCAATCACCCCTTGCCCTCTCCAGTAACTCACATGGTACAGATATTCACACACACACACACACACACACACGCTGACACACATATACACTCACACATAAACATACTCACTAGCACAAACTTATACCCTCATTCTAACACACATTCCCTCTCACATACACTTCTATGCTAACATAGACCCACATTCATGCTCACAAACATTTACACATACACATTCTTGCTCACACACAAACTCCATGTGGTAACATAACATCGCCATAACATTGCGCTACGTGACTCTACTGTAGTCCTTCCTCCCTAGTCTGTCCTAAAAAGGGCCATTCCGACCTGCCCATCAAACAGATCACGTGCACAAACTTCTCTGAACACAGTGCTTTATGGGTAATTTTTGTAGTAAACTACAAATGGGTAGATTTTAACTTACTGATATGCTCTTTTACTCTGCCATTTATACAGCAGATAAAGCTTAATGACAACCAGGGTTTCCCCTAGGGTGATGCAGAGACCATAACAAATCATCCTATATTCTACTCTTGTGATGTACTAGAGTGGTAAGCATCAATCTGTTCCTTCGCACTTAATGTTGGACCTTGGGAGATCACACATGTTCTCTACCCTGTAAGGAGAGTCCTGATAACAACGAGTCATCTGAACAGGCAATATAGGTTCATAAGACTTTTTCATTTCAATTTCAAGATTAGGTAAGCTTTCTCCAGCCTTGTAAGGATGCTTCTCTGTTATGTTGTGAGGGTACTTATTAACTGTAAGCTATAAGATCATCACTGACAAATAGCCACATATTCCCTGTAACAGCGTTATAAGAGGGTTCATGTCATACTGAATGGTCCTTCTCTTAAAATCAGCCAGACTTTCCTCCATGAAGCTCCTACAATGATGATGGTTAATGTCTGTGTTGTCACTCCGTACAACTAGAAATATACAGTAAATACACGTGATTTTTGTATCCCTTACTATAAATATCACTTAGACTAAAAAAGGCTTGTAGACTGAGAAAGATGAAAAGGGAAGTAGTTTTAAATGCTTACAAACTTGTTTGAATTCCCACCTTAGCCAACGGCCTGCCCACAAAAAATAAAAACTACTTCTCACCTGCGACTTATACAATGCTTGGGCACCTACTGCTTGGCTCTGGCTCTGGCTCTGGCTCGTACCTCTCCACTGCTGTAAAGCCACACTGAGCCAGGCACTGGACATTTGTCTGACTCTACCCAACACCATCTTGCTTATCTATAGTACATTGTAAATTCATACATCCAGTGCATTTAAGGCTATGCGTTAAATTTACAGCCTGGCAAGCACTACTGTTGACATCAATATTTTCTAGCAACTCAGCTAAGAGGTTTGCATAGGCCACTTAGAACACAGCAGGCATTACTGCATGTATAGCATTAGCGAGCAAGTGAGAAACCACAGCCTTCATAGCCCTAATGGTCGTAAACACATGTATATTCACGCAGAGCCGGCCTTAGGTGTTCCGGCGCCCTGTGCGAACTACTCGTCTGGCGCCCCCCCTCACTACCCCCCTCTGCCCCTTCAAACTACCCCCCTCTGCCCCTTCAAACTACCCCCTCTGCCCCTTCAAACTACCCCCCCTCTGCCCCTTCAAACTACCCCCCCCTCTGCCCCTCCAAACTACCCCCCCCTCTGCCCCTCCAAACTACCCCCCCTCTGCCCCTTCAAACTACCCCCTCTGCCCCTTCCTTCAAACTATCTCCCCCCTCTCCCTACTTCTTATCCTAACTTACCTTGAGGAGTCCTGCCGGCATTTCATGTTGAGTGCCGGAATAGTCCGCCGCTCAACATGAGATCCCGGCACCGAGACGGAGTCACGGAGAGTAAGGGCCGTCGAGCGGTTGCTGAGAACTTCACGAGCAACCGCTCGGCGCCCCTGCCCGGGACATAAATGAAAACATTGTTGGTTTTTTTTGTTGTTGTTTTTTTTAACTTTATTTAACATCCTCCATGTTAAATAAAGTTAAAAAAAACTTTATTTAACATGGAGGATGTTAAATAAAGTTAAAAAACAACAACAAAAAAAACCAACCATGTTTTCATTTAGGTGCAGAGGGGGCGGCAGCGGACTGCCAGCCCTGTTCAATCTAAACATCAATTAAATCGAACCTGTCTTGCAAAAGGAAGGAGGCTAAAAGGTTTCAAACAGCAGAATATGATGGCACAAGCTAAAGAAATTCAAGAATAGATGAGAAACAGTCATTTATATCTATTACTCTAGAAAGGGCTACAATGCCATTGTTAAGGCTCTACCCTATTATCTACAAATGGAAAAAACTTGGAACAGTGGTGAACCTTCCCAGCAGTGGAAGGCCAACCAGAATTCCTCCAAGTGCGCATCAACGACTCATCCAGGAGGTCACAAAAGAACCCAGACTAACATGTAAAGAACTGCAGGTCAGTTAAGTTTAGTGTTCACAATTCCACAATAAGAAATAAACTGTGCAAAGATGGCATCCATTGGAGAGTTGCAAGATGAAAACCACTGCTGACCAAAAAGAACACAAAGACTCATCTGACATTAGCCAAAAAACATCTTGATAATCCAAGACTATTGGGATAACATTCTGTGGACTGATGAGCCAAAAGTGGAAGACATTGGTCCTGTAACATCTGGTGTAAAGCTAACACTGCATTCTTTATTAAGAACATTTACATACAGTTAAACACGGTGCTACAACCAATTGGGCTTTTCACATGCGTGATATAGGTCTTGATTAACTCCTTAGCACCTGAGGAAGCCCATTGGGTGAAATGCATAATGCAGCACACCCAACCAGGATGTAAAGATTAACCGGAAGTCTCATGAGAAGTCACATCACGAGGCATCTATATGTACTACGAGAACACAGCACTAGTGGCAGCCTGAGGCTCTGTTCTTCCTTCTGAAACATCTGTTCATTTATTTTAAATGTAAAATATGTATTATTGGGGGTTTTTTGGTAATTGAACACGTTTAACCCCTGATCCTACTGTCTGTTCCCTTGTGGGATTTCCCCATGCCTGAATTGTTGGGCAGCTGTTCTGCTCTCCCAGAAGTCGTGCTAGTCACCTGTATACTTATATATATCCCATAATAACGACCAGAGGTGCAAGTTAAGGAACAACGCATTATAATGTTATAGAATAATTTTTCAGATAATACAAAGCTAATCTATTTTTAATACTCCATATCGCATCCTGGTGCTCAGGGCTCTTAATGGGGCTTTCAGAATGGTCATAATGTGAGGCCACCTGAATTAGATGAAAAGTATACATCTTTAGTTATGGATACTAAATTTTGTCTTCATTCAAAAAAAGAAAAAAAGTGACCATAAGGATGGTTGTAGGGCGTACAGGTCATATACCCCACGGGCCACTAGACCTGAGAATGGAAGCATTACTTTCTGGGATGCTCCGCTTTGAATGCTACAACTTATTTTTGCTCCAATTCAGGGATCAGTAAACTGTGATGTAGTAGTCCTTGAGTGCACCAAACAAGCTGTGTCTTGATTGGAAATACATCTACATCAAAGGGTCTACTGCATGGGTCCCAGTGCATTCTCTCCTATTGAAAGGTTTGAGGGTTAAACCCTGCTGCCAACCTTCCATGCCAATGGCATGATAGCTTGCTGAGCAAGCAAATGCACCATCAAGTGGCAAAGACCCAGTCTGTGCATACAAAAAACACTATCTTAACAATCCATTTTTATCCAGTATTATCTATATTGTATACTTTAAGCAAAATATTATATAGACTCTCTTTAACTTTAATTGAACATATCATCATTTACTCTTTCATTAGATTTGCAGACGGAGAGTATATGATATATGGTCACATCGGTAAATAAGCCAAAACTCCCATATTTGATCTCTATTTGATTTGCATTTTAACATTGGTTATTTTGCTAGGCAGCAAGAAGTAAATGTACATGTGTATTCTGCCAACTCCATAATTCCAAGAGGGGTCTGGATATTTCTTTAGAAAATCAGAAGATAGTGGGCTACAAATGATTAGAATAAACTTGAATATTTAGAGCTTCTTGATCCAAGGGTAAATCTGATTGCATTTTGGAGTCAAGAAAGAATATAAACCAGTAAGGGTAGGAAGAAGGGTTGAATTTAGTTGCCTTAGGTCTTTATTGACTCTAAATTTCTATGTTCTAGAATACTTGATGTGTTTGACTACAACTGTGTGAGTCTCTAAAATGCATATCCTATGACACTGAAAAGGGCACAACATAAAACATTTACTGGTGACATTCTGCTAAACTAATAGTATCTTTAGCCAAGCAGTCTCTATGAATGTGTCTTGGAGGCCATGATCATCTGTTCTCAGACACTCTCTATGTGAATTAATGGTCTATACTGGAGAACTTCAAAAGTATGCAGATGATGTAGTGTGGTAATCTTAATTGAGCCTGAGTTGACCGCAGCAGGTGCCTTTGTATTGTATGTCACACTCATACATAGTCCTTATCAGCTCAATACTGAAGGCAAGGTAGTTATCTACAAGAGAAATGGTAATATCCAGGAATCGTTAATCCCTTAACGTCCCCTATAATGGAGGATGGACTGGTCATTTTCTTCATTCCTATGGCATTTTAAGAGTCCCTGAGTAAATAAAAAATGGGCAAATGCTCCAGGGTTCTTGGTAGCAAAGAGCACCATCTTGCTGTTTACATGTTGCTGTGGCATATATATGTATGTTTTGCTCTGCTGCACAACACAAACAGATTGTTTGCTGTGCTGGGTGGGGTGGAGGTTCATGTAGGGGCCCACGTTGTGCATAGAGTCCCTCTTGCAGCAGAGGCATTTGCAGAGATACAGATAGGATCCATATCTGGACAATATTCATTGATTGCAGAGGAAGTCTCTCATTGGGTTGACCAGTAAAACACTCCTTTGGCAGTCCCATGTTGCAGAGCGTGATTTGTTTGGTGCTTTTCTTGGATGTATTTGGACATTCAGTAGCTGTTATAACCGTCATAAAGCTTGTTTTCCCCCTAACTTTGCATGCGGCCTCTTTCCTTTCCCCGTAAATATGATTCCTGAGGATGCAGTTAACACCACAAGCTGGTTTGTGCTGTGTCTGTCTCTTGTGTGAATAGAAATGTTACAGAATTGTTGAAATTGGATGTAGTGATCGTAAAAAGCAGCCAAAGATGTATTTTGGAGGGGCTCATCTGACCTTGCTTCACCTAGGCTAAGAGAACATGAAATGTTTAATTGCATGTAGGTGCCATGTGATAGCATTCTGTAACTTTCAGTATATTGTTTGTTTTTGTTTTCTTTGTTTAAACATAACTGCACGTTCAATGATTTAGTAGATGTTTCTAAAATATCTGTATATTTCTTCTATGTTGGGGTGTCCCTATCTTATTGAGCTTAGTTGCAAAAAGTTCCTTCAGTGTTAAGGGGACCACTTAAACATTTGATAAAATAACTATTTATTTAAAGTTGTTACGTTGCTATGTGAAGAGATATACAGGCCTCCTCGGGTGTTTAGAGCAGTGTGTCATGATGGCTATGTGCTGCAATTCTGTCAATATTGCAGAGTCCCATAATTAATGGCCCTGGAAAACAGTACTTCAACACCCTTATTGTAGACTCAAGGAAAGGGGAGGCTCATTGCTGAATGACTGCTTTTGTTTCGGAATATTCCATGAATTCTATTGGCTGAAGTGCAGTTATTAGGAAGACATTTCTAAGTAAGCCACTGACTGGATCAACAAATCAGATATGGTGTGTACAGGCCAACGCGTTCCTCTGTCTGGAGACTCAATGTGCTAATAGCAATAGAATGATCTGTGTTTCCACAACATGCATGTCTGTGTACAATATGACGATACGGAAAGAGAGGCTTTGCTGATACATGGACCC
This sequence comes from Spea bombifrons, assembly GCF_027358695.1. Taxonomy (NCBI): domain Eukaryota; kingdom Metazoa; phylum Chordata; class Amphibia; order Anura; family Pelobatidae; genus Spea; species Spea bombifrons. The sequence continues at coordinate 97,949,509 of NC_071088.1, read as the reverse complement.
TCGTTTTAAAATAAGCTCCACTTTTGAGGACGCATAAATCTTAATTGCCTCCACTATTACACTATGACCGCTTTGCATACTGCTTTGACAGTCATTCATCCCACTTTGTATCAGGAAGGTGGTTGTTTGAGAGATTTAATGGAGGGTGAGGACTGAGGTCCTGCTACACTTGTTAATGCTAGAACCAGTATTTTAACGGCTCTACCAAAGGTGAGTGTAATTCCAATGGTGGTTATTTATACACCATCATATAAAGATGTACACATCTGGCTTTTTAATATATTTCTTTCTTGACATACACCTTTTCTGCTGAAATAAGTCACACAAGACAGTTAGAAAACATTTTATAGGTATTATTTATTTAAGGCCCCAACATTACTTTTTAAGATCATTTTTCCAATATGAGTCCAAAAGATTTTTGTAAAGCAAGTATTTTATGTATCAAGATAAATCGATGAGAGGTTTACATTTAAAGGCTATAAGTGTGACATTAGTGTTTCTAATGAGTGGCGAAGAAAATGATATAGAATAAATGTGAGCTCCCAGGAAATGACCAGGGAAAATCAGATCATAATGAATTGCATGTAATATCTAAATACTTTTAAAACTGGGCCCTTAAAAAAAGCACAATTAAAAATTGAAATATTGCAGAATATGTTTCAAAAAGTGACCAGTACTTTAGATGAAGGTTTTTCAACATATATGTTTCAATTTAATTGCTACTATGGAGAAATGATTAATGTTAAACATTTTTTGTTGTAGGTCTTAAACACTATAGGCCTTGAACAGCTAACAACAGACATTGTGAAGTGTGATCTCTGCAGTACTGAACGGGAACATATTGGTCCACCGACCTACAAAGAAGCAGCCATCACTCGTCACCCAGTCGAATGGTCTGCAATTAATGGGGAGAGGAAGCAGAAAGTCTTAAAACAAAAAAAAAGACTATGACTTCCTCTAAAAGACTATGTGATTGTTGATAGTCTATTTGCAATTTATTCATGCCTCTGCCAGCCAAGGAAACAGTGGAGGCTGTAAAGGTAATCACACCATTATGGGTACAATTTCTAGTATAATACATTAATATGTAACCCATTCATAACCACTACTTTCTATCTTTTATGATTTCTACTCAAGCGTCTCCACCATTGTTGAATGCGTGGTTTGATTGGTGAAGTGATTTTTAAAGAAATATGAGTAATTAACCTTATATTATACAGGCCCAGTCAATCTCTTCCTGCAGCAGAAACTCACTAGGGTTGGACCTCCATTTTGCTTTAGACTGTGGGGTGAAGCCACAATTCTCCGGTTTTAGTGAATAAACCCCCATTGTGTTTTGTGCTGTGAACACTTACAGTTTTTTTATGAAAAGTAATCTAGAGCTAAAAAAGCTCTTTTATTGAGCCCTACAATATACCATACTTCACACAGCAATAGAGCAACTAACATTAATAGAAAATGTTTTGTTGTTGATTTTAGGCCTTCCATACAAAGTTTGTGTGTGTTCAGTTACTAAATGGAAAGCCAAATCTTTCTTTCCTTAAGCCTATGTGCTATTGCTGAATTAATTTTACAACACGACAGCTACAGGAACAGCAGAAAAGGCTATGTATGAGTGATGTTTAAACGTTAAAACATGTTAGATTGGAGACTGTGAATGGCTACATCCCTTCTAGAAGCAGGTACATTGACAGCGTTACCTGTATGCAATTAACATTAAAACAAAAAACACTCTACATGTGTACTGAACAACGGATACCAGAGTTTATTCTTTTTATTGAACTAAGTCAGCTGTTTACCTGGGAATTGTATCTACAAAAGCTAAAAGAGAAAAATAACTTAAATATGATTAATGCGCTAAGTAGTGTTTGAAAAGAAAAATATGTTTTTTGGGGTTTTTTTTAGAATGATACTTAAAACATTAGTTGTAGGTGCCAGGTTAGGTACAGATTAAATCAATATAGCAATTCCACTGAAGCTTTACAATACCAGAAGAGGGCATGTATGAGTATTACTGATTCACCCGCAGGTACCAGGATTACTTTTTCCAGATGTTATAGCAATAACAAGCAAACTAGAGTAGTCACCATGAAATGTCCTATTCCGCCGTGAACTATAATACTTAATAATATAATTGGGGGTAAATAATACAGAATAAAGGCTTTTATTAGGAGGGTGCTGTGACGGCTGCACTGAGAATGTAATTTATGTTACTATATTGATAAAGAAAAAACCTAGCTAGCTGTTAAACCTCATTTAATAGCATTGGGCACCTTCTGTCTACCTATATTTGAAGTATGTAAGGTTCCTTTAATATACCAGTAAAAATCATTGTCTATGGTTTAAAGCACTGTTATTTCACGCATTCCCTCCTAACAGTTTGTTTTGCAGTATAGTATAACTCTTCCACTTAAACTCTAGTATGGAGTCAGGTCGGTATGTTAAAACTATAGAATAATAATAATAATTATTATTTTATTATTATCTTTTATTAATATAGTGCCAACAATTTACACAGTGCTTGCTATAATATCCCCTAGATAAGTTGCAATGTGTGACCACCTGCATGTGGAGGCAGAGCTGCCTTTAAAATAGGGCAAAGGGGGTAGCTAATTTTATTTACTATTACAAATTGATAAATATTTATTTTATATGATTATACTTTTATTGCTAGGTCATATATATTAATATTTCAATATTATAACAATTATCTCCCATGTTACATTTGCAGGAAAGGAAACTTGACATCATTTCTCTGTTAAACTGGTATTGGAAATCCGATGAATCCATCTTTTGGAGGAATTGTATATTTTACAAAACACTTGTACCTGTACCAGCAGTGATGCTATGAAAGGCTCACTTTCTGAAATTCAGAATGCAAAATCTCCAGGCATTTTAGTATAGTGTGCAGGACCAAACATCATAGTAAGTAACTTCTTTTATAGGTGTTAAATCTGTTGTATTCTGAAACAGTTTCTGTGAGAAGCTGAAGGTGGGGTCGCTGATATATGGGACCTGCATAATGTATAGGATTTCTTTGTGCATGACCGCCTCATACTGGTTGGGTTTGGCAAAAAATATCATACACTGTACATACATGTAGTATACGTGGAGGTTCTGGATCAACAGTGGAGATCTGTAACCTACCCATTGAGCAGTAGGACACCAGGGGCTGATCTCCCAAGAGAGCGACCTGCCACTGGTTTTGTAGACGATGGACTGCCTCCCTCCTGGGCCTAGTTGCCCTAGGCTAGGATACATCACTGATAGAGGGACCTACAATCTGAGGCAACTTTGTGGCCTCAGTAAAAAAAGATGTCTATCTCTGAAACATGCCATGGATTTCATTTTTCCTAAACTACGGAGCCTAATGCATACTTTCACATATACAAGTTTGTAAAAAAACCCCAAAAAAACACATTGATGTAAAAGTATGATGGGCTAAAGGATAGGCTGGCACTGTGTGTGTGTGAGTATCCGCTCCCAGTGAGCTTCTGTTATAAAAAGAACATGACCGGCCCTGTATAATTTCACATGCATTAAATTATGCATTATATAGGGCCAGTTTCAGCCCTTTCTGCTGGAGAAACTTGACCATATTTGGCACTTCAGAAGGACTAGTGAAGTTAAGGAGTTGAAGTCACAACCCTCCCTTGAATTAATCCCAATGAAATACTCCTCTTGGTTGGAGAATTATATTTGTTGCTATAGTGATAAAACCACTTTTTAAACTTTTCACCTTAATCAGTTTTTTATACATAATCCCAAAGCGCTTTGTGTAAAAATAATAGCATTTTTTGCAACTGGATGCTTGTGGGTTAGAGTGGCTTCATGGAGCCGTAATATATATCATTACAAGTTACATTTAATAGCAGATTGTGGTGACACAAAAAATTTGTGTACTTGTTTTTTTTTCACAATTTGATTAAACAACAATAATGGTTTTAAGGTTCTGCTTAAACTCTTAGCAAATGACATAAAGAATAATGTGTAATGTTTTATTGTGTTATGGTAAGTTTTAAAGTGTATTTTGAGTTCTGGAATCTAAACAGAGTGATTTAATCAACACAAGACACATACCATTTTTGTGATCAGCAACCTCTGGACTGTTCAAGTTAACTCTCATAAGGAAAAACATTTAGTTGGTTCTCAATATTGATACTCATTTTATTGAGGATAAATTATCAATCCAGAACAACACTCAACAGCTGTGACCTGCATCCCCCCACACGACCAATATCCATTCAGTGCTGCAGAGCTGAGCTCCCTGGTGCAAAGAGCCAAGCATTGGCCATATGGGACAATAAAATCTGAAAGTACTGAATTCCATGTGTTGCTCATCCAAACCTCCTATAAAGTGAATAGATAGAGCCCTAACCCCTCCATCCTCACAAACTCTCTCTGTTAGAGCAGACAACTGGATCTGGAAGACGTTGGGTCGGTTAGAGCTCCCCAACACAGACCAACTTTTTTTTATTTAAAGCCAAGGGCTAGCCTATAACTCCTAGGGTTTTTTTAAGCTTATATAAAGAAAGGTTTATAGCACCTCTGGGAGTCTGCATTTTTGTGGGATTTAAATATTCTCTAATTAGGTGTTGCCTTTCAGCAGATAGAAAGCGAAAGCGTCATTTCATTTAACGCTGCCATTTTAATTCACTTCGCTCCGTGTAAAATAAGCAGGTAATGAAAAGTTAAACAGCTGCAGTTAAAATATTACCCCGCTAGCCCCCTGTCGGTTACTGGGATCCAAGACGGCGATCCGCCATCCTTTGGTGATGGGAATCACTGCGCGATCCAAATGCAGACCCTTAATACATACCTGTTTCCTTGCATCCTGTAGCTTATCACTCCCATCAAGCTCAGCCTGTGGTCTGATGGCATTCGTAGCGTTGTGGGAACGACTCTTGTTGGTGGATTGCGGATGATGGGGTTTGTAGTCCGTGACAGTTGTTCTCCTTATGATGAGAGAAGCTGGAGTGTGTTAGGCTGGCAGAGTTTGTACTGTTGATCAGTTATAGGGCTATTTTGTAGTGTAGTGTTAAAAAAACGATTTATTTGAGGACAACATGGAAAAACATGACATATTGTGTATCGCCGGTAGATCTGCGCTGAGCACCGATGCTAGAGGTGGCAAATCGTGCGTGGAATTTCCAGCCGGTCACCTGCAAGACAATGCATTCCTCTATGTATTTTAATTACAGTTTGTTTGTTAATAAAGGCTGGCGAATTCCCCACTCAGATTCCGGAATACAATTTGCTTATATGGGACTCCTGAGTATATAAAATCTTAGTCCAATCATTTCTGATGCTTTCTTTTTCTGGCAAACGAATTGGCAATAAAAAGTAATACTGAGTGTTAAACAAATCAGCACTATTAAACTACTTGTTTCTGATGCTTTCATAAAACGTTAATGACACATGCTGAAACAACCTGTTTTATTGCCCCAGTTTATTAAAGCATGAAAAGGGCCGGAGATGATATGCACCCCCTCCCCGACTCTACACCCCTAGTCCCCCTCCCTACCCACTTTGACCCTTTCAGACCCAAGGACTGGGTAAAGGACTGCAATATGTTGCTCGCTGAGCTTGCAATGAAATAGTTAATGTTGTGTCATTGAAATGGTCCATTTAAATTTCTCATGTGGATATAAAAACCGTGTTGAAGCGAGTTAACAAAGCAAAATAAGAGCTGCAGACTTATGTCTGCAGGATCAGTAACTCTAACCCGCGAAGCTTGCAATCTTAATAGATCGATCATGAGTGGGTTTTTTGTCCTTATACTTCCTGTTCGTTTCAGGTTCCATTCTTAGTTTATTAATCCCATTGTAAATTTGGATTATTTTTTAATAGTCGTTTATTTTTATAAATGGAAAATAAAAT
>NC_071088.1:97833629-97938629 GCF_027358695.1 Spea bombifrons | reverse complement strand
CATAATATGTGTGTATATATATATATATATGTATGTGTGTGACAAGAATGTGTCGAAAATGCGGTAAGTGTCACAAAGTATACCTTTGGTGGACGAAACTTATAAGCAAGAGCCACATTCTTTTTTAGCTACAAAGGAAATATTAAGAGGTTGCTGCACTAAAAAGAAACTGTCTATTGTGATTTTGTTGCTACCTACAAAACACAAATGTATGGTGGAGGCTGGATTGCTAAATAGGAAAAAATAATTCTTAAGAGCCTTTAATGTTTTCCGTCCAAATTTACAGAACCTACCGGAAAGTATCTTTCTACAGCAGAAGTAAATGCACAGAAAAATATCTGATATAATTCATACAATGCTTACTGTTACTCTAAAAATATGAGAGTAACATTTTTTTTTAAAACGCTCAGTCCATTCTTTCCACGAAATGAAATATGGCAATGCATTTCAGGTGAAAATGATATTGACAAAAAAGAAAAACTTTGATTTAACCCTTAGAGGTCAATTATGGTGTACAGCTCAATGTTTTACACTACAAACTAGCCCTTCAAAGGGTTAAACAAAGGTGGAAGTGAGTGAAATCCCCGGCAGAGACTTAATTAACACAATCCCATGCAGTTGAGCCAGCTCTGTGGAATAAACCGAAGAAAGGCTTTGAGGTTGAATGATCATCAACAAGCTCCTTTGTATCTTCTTTCATTCAATATTTAACGCACGGAGATTGTAATAATGCCGCTACCGGGCTCCCTTTCTCAACAAGAACATCATTTTTTCAATGTACCCATAGCCAAGAAGAACCCTTAAGCAATAATAATAATAATAATAATAATAATAATTAAAAATTGCTCTTTTGGATTGCTTCTCACTTTTGTTTAAACAAAGTGGGTAATAAAACGTAAGGCTCCAAATCAACTGGTATACTTAAGGTGACAATTGTTTGGGGTTTTTTTTGTGGGGTCACATTCGCCTTTCCCTTCTGTTAATCTTCTTATTTTACACTGTTACATATTGGCTCATACATGTCTACAGTCTACCATTTTTTTAATTAATATATTTAAAAAAAAAATTCTATTTTCTTTCAACAGTTCTAGCTTTTGCATAATATGTTGGCTGATGCATATTAGCCATTGGTATTTGCTCTAGCTCTGTTAATGTTAGCCCATTCTACTGTACACAGCACTGTCTCTTCTACTCAATGGGAAATATATACACACACACACACACACACACACACATATATATATATATATATATATATATATATATATATATATATATATATATATTATATATATATATATATATATATATATATATATATATGTAGATAGATATATTACATATATCTATCTATATATATATATAATGTGTGTGTGTGTGTGTGTGTGTGTGTGTGTGTGTGTGTGTGTGTGTGTGTGTGTGTGTGTGTGCGCGCAATAGGTGAAACAAACCCAAAAACAGCCAGAGAGATCCTTGAGTTATTCTACACCAAAATAAAAGCTTGCCATATTGCATAGGGCTATTAGGCTGGGAAACAGCTCGGGGGGTGGGTGCCATCTAATAATAAAACACATGTTTTAGTGAGTTTAAATGAACAAGCTTCCATGTGAAAACGAGATGTGCATTTTAATAAATTAATTACCGCAAAGATTATTGTTTGTTTGCTTTTTGATTGCCACTTCTGTTTCACTGATTCAAAATAATGAAGGCAGACCAAGGGAAACTGCACTCCAAAAAAGCTGTGGCATCTCGGCGTCTGTAAGGGAATTCACTGGCTGGCCTAAAATGAGAAGCTCTAATACAATGTAATATAAAACGATTTCAAGAGTCCTGAAGTTCGGCTTTAGCCCAGCTAAAACTAATTCTTCCCGCATACTTCTTGCAAACCTCTAGGGGCGCATATTTACCTCCTAATTTTTTTCCCCTAAAACATGTCATATTGAATGTGCAACAAAATACATATATATATAAATCTCTATTCCTAAACGCAACAGAGAACACAAATTTATACAATACTTCCTATGTATGTGTAAATGTAATATATATATATATATATATATATATATATTATACATAAATATAATACATAAATATAATACAATTCAAATACACATCATATTCATAGTATGCATACAGACAGGCTGTGTCTCTACACATACACAACCCTTTGTTATATCTTTGCTGCCCAGTTCCCTCCATTTTGTTTTTTCTTAACACTGAACTGGAACTACCGGATCCAATATTATTTGCTGTACAAAAATACAAAAAATGCAACAGAATTAGTGAAAGAAACATTTTTTTGGAAAGAGTTGTGTGCTGATGTGTACAGAATTTCTATATCAGTAGAAAGAGATATTGATAATTAGATACAGATATATGGATGAATAGATGGATATATTATATAAATCGAGAGAGATTAGATAGAAAGATTAGTTAGATAGATAGATAGATAGATAGATAGATAGATAGATAGATATAGAGATAGATCGGTTGCTTGTTTGCCCTTGTAGTGATAGTGACCCTCCGGTCGTACAATATACTGAGACACATTAAAATAACTGTTATAAAAGAGATCAAGCGGTGAGTCCGAATCCTTTTACTAGGATGCTGGGTTCCAAAGCGCTTTCTTTGAAGCATACATCGGTCTGACACACCAGTTCTAGGCAGAGCCCAGAAGCCGAGTCAGGCTGGAGGGTGTCCCCCTTGACTCCTTTTTTTTTTTTTTTATCTGTCCTTAAGACAGAGGCGTCTGCAAGTCTGAGCTGGAAAGTTGGAGATCTGCAGGCCGCACGTTAAGGCAGTCCGTGTAAGTAATGTCTACGGGCGTCCGAGCAAAGGAGAACAAATCGCTGACAAAGGGGAGAGATTTCAATTCAGCGGCGTCGTTAGGGCAACCAGCAAGAATTCCTCCTACAATAAGTTCCACTTCAAAGGCTTTCCCATTCAGCGCTGTCTGCCTCTCACTTTTCTGAAGGCCGTGGTTTCACTCCGAGGACTCATCTGTTTGCTTATTTTTTCATGGTGTTTATTTTTCACCATTCACTCTGTACTTGTATTAAATAAACAGAGGATAATCGATTGGCAAATAACCTAGTGCTTCGGGTAGCCGAGGATGGAGAAAGGGCAGTGCAGTGGCAGGAGGCATGTAGCAGGTTGGAAGATGTCAGGGGCCAAATCGAGTGGGACTGAAGCCAAAATTATGAGAGCTTCTGACAAAGTGAAAATCGGCTGAACTAGTTTCATGCGTGTTAAGGGTCGGCCTGGGTAACTGTCTCTTAAGAGAATGTCTTAGATAGAGGTGCACCCTTCTGCTTTAGCTATAGCAATCCTAATGATCCGTATTAATATACCATACATGAAGCAAACTGATAAAATACATTTAATACACACACACATACAAAGAAAGGGTGAGTGTGGGGGTTTGTACGCATGCGCAGTAGAGTGCCACCATACTGAGTGAATTGCAGTTTCCCTCTACAATCTTTGTAACCTATTATTTGATTAACCCTTAAAACACGGGAAGAGTTCCAAACAAACGCCTTTTCTTCTCCATAATTCAACAAGAACCTTATTTAACTGTAAAAAAAGACAGTAGGATTCTTTGGTGGAATGGGGGATTGGAATGACGTGTGTATCCCTGCACTTGTATATTGGAAGGCGATGAGACGTGAATATATATACCGTATATATAATTTTTAGTGTTAAGTCTGATCCATTGCATGGGGAGATCATTTAAATAGTGTAAGGGAGGTGTTTGGCCTGCAAGACATGAAGTATTTGATGATGACCAGCTTAGTGTCAATAAGTGGCTTTCTTGGCGACATATTCAGATGAGAAGGTCTTGCTTGCCAATTGCCATAGAAATCCTAACACACCATGAAGATTGTCCAAGCGCCAAGCCTTCCGCTCGGACTTAATGACTTTGAAGTGGAGCAGTGGTCAGTTGTGGACACACGGCGCTAGGACTGGGAGCAGGATCTTAAGAAGTGGGGGCTTGTTTCCTTCCCTCTATACAAGGTCTGCTCATTGTCACATATCTTTTATCTTTTATATTTCCCATGGATGATTCATGTCTGACTGGCTTTGTGCTGCCTCCCCTTTCACGGGAAACTTCATTAGAGAGCTATAAGTTTCCCCCATTGATTACAGACTTCATTTAGAAGTGCTTTACTCTTCTTGTGTCGCTTGCAGACAATCTGCTTGAAGCTTCTCTTTCCAAGCTCTGTTCACCCTTAGCACATCCAGCACAAGGCTCCAAGGAAAACACACTAACCTTTTCATAAAAACTGCTATTGACATTTTGAGCGATCACTTTAAACTGCTTTAAGCACTGCAATAAATAACACTATGGACAATATTACCTAAGCAAATAATTAATAACCCGATGTGGATTTGCAAATAGTTTATTTACATTTAAACCCACGTTTGATGGCATGTGTACTGAATTCATTTGAAGGGCTTTTTTCCCCCTAAACTCCTTTGTGGATCTAACCAATTAAATTGGGTTGGAATACATGTAAAGCCGAGTATTTTTTTTAACTGTGTGAGTACCAGAAAGCCGCACTTTCCCTTCTAAAGTTTTCAAAGGTATATAAAATGTATATTTAGAGAGTGATAATCCCTTGGGTACATAATGTATATATTATAAGTACTGTTGTCCGTTCCACACCAATACTTATGCTTAAATAAAACAGATAAAAAAACAATTCAGAACTGAAAAAAAGCAAATAAACAACAAGAATTCGAAGTCACTTTTGAATTTCAGAGAGGTGCCCAGGTCTAGGTTATAGCATTTATATCGTTAATCCTTAGATGGAATTCCTTGATTACATATGTTGTATTAAACTATATCAACCAAAACACACAATGGTAATTATCTTATTTCTTATTTCGTTTATTTAGACAGTACTAAAAACTCGAAAATAAACACATTCGATTGCGCTGTTAAGACGGATTTTTTTTTTATTTTTATTATTTTTAGTTTTAATTTAAAATGTTTGTCTCCTTGTTTTATTTTGAGGGAAAATATATGTCCTTGTTATTCACTGAACAATATACAAAGACAAGTTACAGTAGCACGCACTGTACTAGTATATAACTATATATATATACGATATAACAATCCAGCGTCAAACTGCACAGGCCACATGCACAAAAATCATTTCACATTAAATCCGTTCAAGTAATCTTTATATATAAATATTCATATATATATATATATATATATATATATATATATATATATATATACACACACGAATATTTATAGATTTGTTCTGCCCTCCATGTATTCTTAAAAAAAAGGCTCAAACACCAATATATCACCAAAAAAGTAATACTACAGTCTTTGGTGTAAGCGCACTCGTTTAGAAGTATAATCAGGTTTTAAAATAAATTAAATCAATTTATACAAAATCACAGCATATTCATATACACATTTCCTGAACAATGAACAAGGTTAGCACAATCGATCACAGCATACACAACATATTTATATACACCCTGGGGATAGGACAGTCTACAAGTTTATGTGCCAGGGTCTCTGAGGGTGAATTAGCAGTCTTTAGTATGATTGTATAATGTGGACAGTGGCATAACATTATAGTCTGCTGGAGATATATGGGGCTGACAGCAAAGGTCTTTCGTTAGAGCTCTAACCCAGTGTAAAACCAGTGCTTGGGGAAATAAATATATCCCAATGGGAAATTGAAGTGCATTAACCCTTTGAGTATTAAGAGTCAGCTTCATTTACGATTTAATTTGAATTCTCCAGAATTATTTTCTGCTGATCCACCTGAGAAATTGTTTGATATGCATTTTATATATTTTGTTTCATATTTTTTTTAATAAGTCCCTTACCGTAATATATATATATATATATATACATACATATATATATATATATATATATATATATATATATATACACACGTTCATACATATAAACGAGTTTTCGTCGTTGAAAGGAAATAATAAATACTATTTCACGAAAAACACACACATATATTTATATATATATATGTGCAAGGAATTCCTCATTTTAAACTATTGACACCGAATGGGCTCACATTGACAATGTTAACCCTTTCTCTGTCAAGGCGTTGTTTACTCCAGAACTATACTTAGTTTTCGCAACCCACAGCACGCACCACATGAAGTATTAAACATATTTTGCAAATGAGAAATTTTCTGTTACAATTTTGAATGTTGTATGTTTTGATCAGCACGACATTTATGCCTAATGCGAATTCGCGTTTTATTAATAAAATCTATGCTTTCAGTTCGGAAAATCAGTTTTGCTATTGTGCTCGGGTGTAAATATACCCAGAAGACGATGAATATTAAGCCATTGTAATGGCAAAAAACGTTGCATGATTTAATGAGTTAAATAGCGAATGAGTTAAAAAAAAAAAAAAAACAACAGTCGTACTTTGGTGTGCTTTTGAGTTCGCACATATTCACAGGGAGTTTTTTCTTCTTTCTTTGTTTTTTTAATCATTCGTATTCCAGACACGGTTTAATGCATCATTTGACTGTATATTTCGAGTTAATTAGCCCACTCACTTTCATCACAGCTTGTAATTGTATTTTAAACGAGGTTAAAATACTGTTAAGGTACTTTATGAAATAATGAAAAAGTATTTTCATAAGTAAAACCTGCTTGTGATTTCATTCCCCTTAACCATTATAAAAGATTTAAAATGATTGAATTGGTGGTTTTAAATCTGATGTATTACATTTAATGCACACCAGATCAGATTTATCGATGCTTCCTGTCCAAACAAACACATTTAAACGCAACAAAGATGCAGTACCATTTTTACAACAATAAATAACTTATTACATTTTAAAAGGAAAAAAATCACGTTTTTCAAGTCAGTATAAAAACCTACAGTCCACAGGCTCCAATGTCATATTTCCATATTTATAAAACCACATTGATCATTATTTACATATAGATATTAGATTGTAGGGTCAATTGAAAAGTGTTGGTTTGGAAAAAGACTATTTTTTTTCTATGTAAAAATCAGAAATATTTAGGTATAATGTACAGTTAGTCCAGTTGTGTTCCAGTCCAGCAGGTGGTGTAGCATGAAGACGCCATTTAACAAAAATGGCTAACCAGGCTGAGACCCACATTTATTTCACGTATTTGAGGCACATCAGGAAAAAAGGACACTGTCATTTCCAGTAGCATCCAGTCTGAACAATCGTCCTTAATTGTAAAAAAGTAGTTTTTTTAAAAAAAAAATGGTAATAATCATTGCATTGGCAGTGAACGATGAACTGTTTATTTTCATTGAAATAATTGGGCATCTATCCCAGAAACAAGCAATTTGTCCAGGATGGCATTTGTTGCTAAGTTTATGAAGCATAGTAAAAGTATCAAGTGTTTGAACACCATAGGGTTTCCAAAAGAATAAATATTTCGAAAAAAAAAGTCAAAACACCCAACCTTTGTTCATCTAGTCCATCTGTCAAGCCTGGGAAGACACCAATAAGACGACTCCCTTGTTTGTATATGCGTCTAGTGTATAGTCCTCTCTGAGTTCCTGTAGGACTCTTCATCCTCAGAGCCAGAGGAATCCGCGTTGCTGGACGGGGTGTGCATGTTATTTGGGGTCCCACTGGCCTGACAGACGTACCATTCATTGAGATTGGCGACCTGGGGTGACAGATTTGAGGATCGCCCTCTTACCTGCTCCTGGGTAGGAGACAGTGGATCGTCTATAGGAGTTCCTACTACAGGGTATCCAATAGCTGTGGGGGATCCCGGGGGTGACTTGCAGTGTATTTTCATGTGCTTCCTTAAGGAGCTTGGGTGTGTGTAAGACTTGTCACAACCTCTGACTTTACAGTAGTAAGGCTTGTCACTGGTGTGCACATGAGAATGCTTCTTCCTGTCACTACTGTTGGCAAACTTCCTGTCGCAACCATCAAACTCACATTTAAAAGGCTTCTCTCCTACAGAAAATGAAAGTGGCATAAATTAGGTTTCAAATGAAATAACGATGTCTTTCAATTTCAGCATTTTGCCAGTGTAGTTTCAGGAAATTTATATGTATATATATATATAATTGTGTGTGGGCTATTGCGAGGGCCCTCTCCTAATAAAGTCTCAAGCAATATTAATAACGGTAAATTCATTCATGATTCAATAAAAATATGAAGTCATCCGATGACAGAGAAATCGGTTGAATCTATTAGCACGCGTTTCAGTTCCACACCTAAATATATTCGGTTTACAGGCGGTATTTTAATTAAAAGAGAGTCGCGATGTAAGATGTGACAGGCACATCTCAATTCCAGGCATGAAGTTACTGCATGTGTGTCCCAATGTAATTGCAAGAGACATGCTAAAAGGAACAGTGCGCACTGCTAGGGGCCAAGAAATCTACGGTAATCTACTGGAAGAGGTTTCCGCATTACTTAACGGTTAAAGTGCTTGTCAAGAGCGGCCTCGGGGATGGGTTTATCTGTCATAGCCTCAAGTTTACTCTTGTAGTGTAATTCAACATTAATTGTTTGCCATTTCCTCTAAATATCACAATAAACACAATGCAACATATCTATTGATATATATTTAATGTATTTATCTATCTGTCTATATCTCATTTGTTTACCTATCTGTTTTTCTATATATTTATTTACCTTTATCAATCTATTCTCTATCTATCCATCCGTCTGTCATCATCTTAACAATAATAAATAACAGTGATACAATAAGCATTCTGCAATATATTCCCTCTATCATTTTACCCTCCTTCCTCTTTTATCTATTCATATGAAACTATTTGTAATAAGGTCATTAGAGCTGGTCTTTTTATGGTTTTGTGCAGCAGCTAACCTGGTTGAAAGAGAATTACCACTGCAGCCTTGTAAACCTTAAATCTCAGATATGCTTGTGGTTCTTAATGGCTGCAGATCAGAGCAAGGCTTCCTCTCTGAGTATGTGTAAGGGGGAGGCAGTGCTGTCAGTTCAGATACTACAGGCCAGGCTGTTAACAATTTAATACACATGGAATGGATTGTCTTACAGGGAGATATATTAGATCTGTGTGCCACACGCTTCAAGTATTATATATTGAAGGGTGTTTGACAGATGACTGGCGCCAAAAGCACAAACTCCAAGATATATACTTAGCCTTGGTGTTATATTATGGTTTATTGGGCTTTTTTAAAAAAAAATAAAATAAGTGGAAATTATATATTCAGTGATCTGTCGCTGAAACTTGGTTATACTAAAGAAAGCAGTCGTTTACACTGATTTTTGAGGACTAAAGTTTTTTATTGCAGACACAAACCGACTGTTATTGTTCAACTATACAATTAATATATTAACAGCCTTATTACCAATCCCACTAAGTCACCAGTGGCCCTCTTAGTAAGAGATGAAGACTATAAACATGCACATTACCAAGTCCCCAAAATGTGTAAAAGCAACTATTTTACTGCACCCATAGCTATACTACATCACTAATAATTCCTACTACATCAATAGTAATTCATCTCACATTTTATGCCCCATAGTAATTAGTAATCCACCTACAGATCTTACTAACACCCTAACACTAGGCTAAGTTACCAACATATGCAGAGATCTAGTATCTAATACTTATTGTAAACCTAACTAAATATCCCAAGCTCTGTTCACTAATGATACCTCAGCAACAATTAGTAATTTAGCCTATCTCTTCTCATTACTACATCCCAGTGATAATCACTATTGTACGTTCAGCTCTTTAAGGGCTCACCAACCAATATATCACTATACAACAATTATTATTCTATAATAACTCTATTCAGACTGATCCTTGAGTAATCACCCCAAGTTTTATGCAACCCTTATTTATACATTTATACCACAACTTATTATTAGAGCACTGGCTCTTATTTGTTATAAATTATATATTAAGAACAGCCTCTTCCATTAATATATAATCAGTTTGTTTCCTGATGCACCACCAACTGGACCATTAATAATTCCACTTTATCTATAACTTAGTCCCAGCTCCCTCCCAAATAAAACCCAGGTCTTATTTTCATATGCACCCTATGATTCCTCTCTATTGTGGGCTGAGCTTAACTGCAAATATCCCAAGCTGATTATTGTCAAATCTCCCAATCTTGTCAGCATTTTATTATCATTTTCACATCATTTTCACCACAATACACCATGGCTTTGCTTCTTTTCATCATACCTACATCTACTGTGAAAACATGAAGACATCTAGTATCAATATGCCATATGACAGCTCTGCAGCTGATAGATGATCTTCTCTATCACAAATGGAACTAGAACTCTTGTCATTCAAATATGCTAAACGCAAGCCAAAATATGAGTCTTGAGGCGGTAGCTGGTCAGCTGTGGGACAAAACATCACTTTGTCTACAATGGTTTCATACTTCCATATATAATACTAAATATAATATACTAATATGGTAACCCTATTTAGCCATTTCCAGGACATAAGCTCATTTCACATGTTTCTAAAGTGTTAAAAATTAAGTCACTAATACCCGAACTGTATTACTAGCTTTCAGCACATCGATGCACTTATAATATAAGCAGTGAACCCACGCTCTGTATAACCTCTCACTATGCACAATTTGCCTCACTGAACTATGATATACACAAGGAGAAGGCCAGGCATATGCCCTTAATTCAATATTTCTAAGACATCCCTAAGTGTATTGATCCAGATGGCACAAACCCTTTAGTGTCCAGTGATACATATAGACAGTACACACTGATACATAATCATCAATACCCACTGATTTAAACCCAACAATCCAGTATGACATACCGTACTGTGTTCAGTAATAAAACCCTTTCAGTAGCCTTGAAACCACTGAAACCTCCACAGCAGTACACAATGATAAATGCCCAGTAATGTCCACTGATGCACATCCACCATCCCTACATAGTAACAGCACTAGCCAATGACACAAATACAGAGGCGCCATCTGATACATCTGTATAATACTCCAGCTGTAGCACATCAATAACCACAGTAACATCCACTGATAAGTTTAACCAAGTAACATCCACTGATAAGTTTTACCAAGTAACAGTACTAAACTAACAGTAGCCGGTATTCGTTGCTGCATCCACGTGAATTCAAAACAGATACCTAATAATAAAAAGTTACTTGTATCCACTAACACTTAGTAGCAAATTAGACTAAACCACAGAACATTGATTAATGTTTAATCCCATACATAAAGCCCAACTAGCATTGTCATTAATACATCCCTAGTAACAAGTTGCAGATGTATCTCTAGTGGACCCTACTGATACAACCCAAGGTAGTACCTGCTGTGTATAATATGCGCCTGACACAAACATGCCACTTCTGGTATGTATTGATATAAACCCTGTAGTAGTAACAATTAAAAGTAAGTGGTGACCAGACAAACCTCCTGTGATAACTACTGATACTCACTCAGCAGAGACAACTAATAGGCTGCATGCTTAACAGTAGTAACAGACTTACCCCTAGTGGTAGCGACTCACACAATCATAAAAAAGCTCAATATGCCTGTTCACATTTTGCTTCCTTTTTACGGGATTTTATTGGCAATGCGGCTCCGTTGTGCCTTAAACCATTACATACAAATGGCTTCTATTTTATTTTTTAATGTCATTACACGATGTTTGTGCCCAGTTTACAATGCATGCCTATTCTATCACAAGTTCACATGTGTTTCAATGTCCTTGAGCTGGTGCTATAGTAAATGTTTGTATGACGAGGCCTACGCTGACAATGTGTGTACATATTAAGGAGTGTAGAGGAAATGTTATGTTTCCTATGTCTAATTCTTACTTTACACGTGTAATTACTGTTTCAATGTGGATTGCATGCTTCTG
The DNA here is from genome assembly GCF_027358695.1 of Spea bombifrons. Taxonomy (NCBI): domain Eukaryota; kingdom Metazoa; phylum Chordata; class Amphibia; order Anura; family Pelobatidae; genus Spea; species Spea bombifrons. The sequence goes on along the minus strand of NC_071088.1, from coordinate 97,926,757 downwards.
TCACACACAAATACCTGCACCGAATTAAATTAATTCCATCAGGAGCATCAAAGTCCAAATGTATATTAGTTTGTTTAAAGGCCTTTGACCTAATTTATAACCCTGTTGGTCATGTGGTGTTGCACAACCCTAATGCACACACCTCATTCTAAGGGTTAATTCTGTAGCATGCATGATATTAACCCCTCGAATGAAAAAAGATTACATTGTATACGATGATGTAATTACCTTAAACTGGTTTACTTCACCGCTTTATATCATAGTTCCTTAAAGTCATGTAAGTTAAGAAGCACGTAGAGAAAACGGTTTTATAGCAAACAAAGAGTTATTAAGACCCAAAGTTTCAAGTTTCCAATACCCTGAACAAAGTGCCCCTACCCCAATGTAACCAATGCCCTACCCTCCTATTAAGCAAGGGCTGCATGCATTTCAATAAGAGCGTGAGCCTTTTGTCTCCTATATTTTCAACTTTCATTGATATCGACTGGAAACTCAATTAAAAATAATAATAATATATTTTTTTGTCCTTAGAGGTTTCCAGCTTCAATCGATTGGATGTAAAAAGTGTGCATTCATTAGATGGGAGAGAGATCAAGAGAGAGGGAGAGGGGGATAGAGAGAGAGAGGGATAGAGAGGGAGAGAGGGAAAAGCGATACCCACCTGTGTGAGTCCTTTTGTGGATTTTCAAGTTTTCCGAGCGGGCAAAGACCTTGCCACATCCAGGGAAGGGGCAAGGGAAGGGCTTCTCCCCGGTATGGACTCTGATGTGGTTGACCAGTTTATATTTGGCTTTGAACGGTTTGCCCTCCCTGGGGCATTCCTCCCAGAAGCAGACGTGGTTACTCTGCTCGGGTCCCCCAACGTGCTCCACCGTGACATGGTTAACCAGCTCATGCATGGTGCTGAAAGTTTTCGAGCATGGTTTTTTGGCAGTCTGCTCAGGATCAATCCACTTGCAGATGAGCTCCTGCTTGATGGGCTGCCTCATGTACCTGAAGAACGCCCCTGCAGCGGCGGGGTGGGCGGCAGCTGCTGCCAGGTTGACATTTAAGTTCATAGAGTTGTAGCTGTGGATGGAGGAGGCTGCATAGTGCTCGGCTCTGAAGGGCTCTGCTCTTCCGTAAAGTTCCCCGGCCAAACCGAGCCGAACCTGGCTATTCAGAGGGTGGTGGACTCCTGGGGCTGCCTGCTCGTGGATGCCAGTGAAGAGGGGGTGGCTGCCCCCTTCCGAGTGGCCGTAGGTACCAGTGGAGGAGATGAACATGCTATGGGGGTGGTGGTGGTGGTGGTGATGGGGGGAGCTGGTGGCCGGATGCTGTTCTCCTAACATGGCAGAAGTGGACAGCTCCCTCCTGAGGATAAAGTCCCGGCTACTAGTATAGCCAGGGTGGGAGGGAGCCACGGGGTAGCTGACGGTAGCCGGCGATGCAAAAGCAGCTGCTGTCTGGGCTTCGGGGTGAGCTGCCATATGCTGAGAGGGGCTAAGTTTCAGAGCACTGGCTTGGGCCATGTGCTCGGGTCCGAATGGAGTCAGGGCAACTCCAGGGTCACTCCCCAACTCCCCAGGGTGGATGTGGGCAGGGTGGGAGTGAGCTTGATGACTCCCCAGCCCCGGGAAGCCTGTCATAGTCTGGTGAGGATGGGCTTGAGCCGCTGCCAAATCCGCTAACCTCAGGGTCTGACTCCTCTTGCTCAAAGGGGGCTCCATCACTACACAATCAAGTCCATCCACACTTACTGTTGTTATTTTTCCCCCTCTACCATCCTTCAAAAACATGGGCAGATTAAGCGCTATTTAACTTCTTTTGTCTGGCTCCCAACTCTGCCTATTCCTTTTCCCCACTCTGTCCTCCAGCGATTGGCAGAAAGCGCAGCAATGGAGGCGCGCAGTGGGGGCATACAGTTTAGTAATGGCACAGCCGGGATTGGACGGGTTGCCAGGATTGGCAGGAGGCCCGAGCATCCGATTGGCTGGCTGTCAGGCCGCCGCTCAGCGGGGATCCGCCCCCATGCTCTCAGCCTGCATTCCACTTCTGAAAGTTGCACTTGTAGAAAGTTTCGGAAGAGCCAGAGAGTGTGTGTGTGTGTGTGCGCGTGCGTGCGTGGGAGGTGGGCGTGCAGTGGGAGCCAGGCCAGGCACAGTCTATACCCTGGGGGGTGCACTGCCATTCTTACACACTCACCTAAGGTGAAGGGGTGAGTGTGCACAGATCTGCACACTGCAATTAATTAGTTGCTTTTACACATCACCTTTATGAAAGAAACAAACTGCCATTTCAGCTCTGGCTTAGACTTCGTATAAAGCAAACATGTACGCGCCATTTAATAAAATAATCACTTTACTTAAGAGCCGTGTGAGTAATCCTGCAGGCACAGCCAGGAGATGGTTTCTTTCTCGGTGCCAAACACTCCACACTGGGCGAGAGGGAATGCGGTAATATGTGAGAGGAGGAAACAGAAACCTGATCAGATCACAGCTAATATCTGAGTAATCCACACTAATTAAACCCAGTACATAATAATAATAATAAATATAATTAATATGCTGTATTAATTATATTATATATATATATATATATATATATATATATATATATATATGTATACTTGCTTCATTATATACCGATGTTGTGAAAAGATTAAGCATAAATTGGCTTTACATTTCTATTAACCGAGGCCACATGTCTTTGACAGATTTATGGGTCATGGGTCCTCTGAGGTGATCATTTTGTACTAACACATGCTGACTTTAATTTAGATCATTCTGATGATTATTACTATCCTGAGCAGAAGACAAGACCAAGGACCTGATGGGGCTTCAGAGAAAAATCATGTTCCTCATGGATGATACAGTTACTGTTAGAATTGTAAAATCTGTTTCTACAATATATTGATGCAAAAAAATCCTTATTTTTATGTCAGGACTAAAGCTATTAATAAGATTAGACCTATCTATTGGTCTTGGGCAGGAGGAGGCTTCCTCTTAAATGACATCCGAAAAATGGCCTGATGGTATTCAAGGTGGGAAAGGTCAAATCATTTCACTAAAGTGTTTTTCATTGTAAAGGTGCATTGAAACACATTAGACATTTTCAGGATTGTCCTTCACAAATTATTTTGTCTCATATATAACTAGATAAGGCATGGACATTATACATAAACCCATATCTTGCTGTGTGTGTATATATATTATATATATATATATATATATATATATATATATATATATATATATATATATATATATATAATGCACACACTCTACTCCAGCCTCCAGTTAATCTCCATAACACACACAGGTGCCCCTAAAAATTGGGATTCAGAACTGCTTTGCACACATTATTATAAATTAATTATTGATTTATTTTGGGGCATCATATTTCACAGCGCTGTATATTGGGTAGACAGTGCATAACTACTAGTAAACCACACAACTATTTGGATTTACCAAAAGAAGAGGTTAGAAACCAGAAATAATATAGAGGAAAAATATATTTATTATATCTAAAATTCATAACATACAGTAGATAAACAAAGTTCTTTATTCTAGAGTGTACGGTTTTTAGCAGCGCTCTTGGAGCATATTTACAAAAAGTTTTGTAGATAAATTGCTAAATTTGAGGCGCAAGCAAAATGGAAACCAATTGCTCCACATTAATAATAATAATAATAATAATAAATTATTATTATTATTTCTTATTTTATTTCCAGTTTTATGACGCTATATGCACATATGCTCCTCTACATTATTTTTGGTCCGTAAGCTCTTAAGGGCAGGACTTTCCTTGTTTATTTCGATAAATCCAAATAGCTGCCTGGGACCACTTGGTATGTCTTGTTTTCCCAATATACAGTGCAGTGTAATTATTATTACAATTTCGTTAATAATTTATTAATACTAATAATAATAAATAATATTACGGTAACAAAGAGCTATGAAAAACGTTTTTAATGAGCAATCATTGAAGGGATTTTGTCTTTTTTACACTGGAAGGTTAATCTTATTTTATTTATTTTATATTAAGACAGCGCTGCGGAATATGATGGCGCTATATAAGACAATACATAATACTAATACTCCTAGTAATACATAAACTAGTTGTTTCACAGCTGCACTAGAGAACGTTAAACTAGGGTTAATTCTAACTCCCCCCAATAAACAGAATAAATAATGTAGCGGAAAACTAACAATTGAGGCATTTTTGCAATAAATGGTTAGTTGGGTTGCCGCGTTAGCAGGTAGTATGTAGACTCACATGGTTTTATAAGAATGCTTTATTGTTTTATTTGCTTTTCTTGTGCCAGGAACACAATTCCCTGTGAACCGGTTTATTGAGCTAAAATGTAACGGTTTAATACAGAATGGAAACGTCGTAAAATGAAATGATTGTATCATGTTAAGTCCTCTATCAAACTTCCGTTTGCGCCCAAATCTCTTGTGAAACTCGACAGTCTTGTATCTCATCGATTTTATGCGTGTTAATGCAAATAAACGTCATCAAATGATTTTTATAGAGCGAATAAAACGTAAAAGGAAATGAATGAGGAGGTGATCGTTTTATTTCTTTCTAAATGCCAAGTGGTGTTAGAAAATCCGAGTGTCCTGCATTCCTCACAACGTCATCATATTGTTTAAAAACTTTTTTCGTTAGTTACATATATTGATATTCTATGCTTGATTATTTCGTTTTTTATTAAGTGGTAGCTACCTGGAGTTATATATATAATGTAAACTAGTTTAGTATTATTTTATATTAATAACAATAATGTTCGAAGGTCTCATTTGTGTGTATGGATATATATATATAATAAACTTATATTGCACATTTCTGTGTTAGCCGCTCATTAGCAAACATTATATATGTAAGATATATTTATGCTCTATAGGCGCTATAAAAAATTGTGCAGTAAAATTACCCAAGTGAGATTGGTACTCTGGGTCTGCGAACGCATAGAGTCCATTTAAACTGTGAAGTACCCCTAACAATGTATTCTACATTATTAGAAGACTGATATGGGCGTACTTGTATAAGGTATCAAGTTGTATAATACATGCAGGACCTGACACCCAAGTTGTTGCTAGTGTAAAGTTATTATCTGCTCATGTTTTTATATGGGGCTCTCATCCGAAAATCGTAATGATTCATTAAATAATCTATTGTATCCAATGCATTTCTTTGTGTCTGTACTTTACTTCTTTAAAGTCTCATTGATTACTTCATCGGAGGAATACCTCTACTGCTCCGCTATTTGTATGGTAGATATCGCCGTCAATCATCTTCGACCATATAGAGAGATGTACTGCTGTGACATCTGTTTCCAATTGTTTCTCTAGGCAGAGATATTCATGGATATATACATATACATGCATACACATACATGTATGTAAGTATATATAGAGAGAGTTTTATATATATATATATATATATATATAAATATCGGTATCTATATATAAATATATGTATATAATATAATTTTGCTGAGCGTGTGATATTGTTCACACACATTTTATGTGATATTGTACACACACATTTTATACCCCGAAAAAAAACCCAGAATTGTATCCGATGCAAATTCTGCATTTCAAGAAGTTGTAAAGATGAATCAAATAGTGACAAGCTGATGGTGTACGTGTGCAGACAATATGGTTAACATATGCCCTGTTATTTATGAATGACAGCAGAAATTGCCTTTTAAACCCCAAGAAACCCATTGGGGAATGTGATCACCGCTTAGTCTTTCTTCACTGTACATTAAGCAAGGTTCGGTCATGTTGTGTTTGTTGCACACATATACGTTATAGATTTACACATAGAAAGCAGTGGACAATGACATGGGGACTAGTGTTTTCACTAGTATAAGGCATGGCAGCAGGTGACAGACAGACATGAAATCTTCTGTATGGAATGCAGTTCTCTGTGTCCCACGAGGATAAAGGAAGCGTTCAAATAAATATCTCTGTAGTAGTCTTTAAACGGCGTGGAAAACCTGACAGGTTGGGCACAGACTTTCGGGATTTCCCTTTACTGAACATTACACTTTAGTTACAAAGAAGTGTGTTGTTCTGCACTATGTAGTACACAGCACCACTATAGCACAACATATGTGGTCTTTCAGAGTTCAGAGGCCGGGTATCCTAGGAGTGACCCGAGGTCAACACAATCAAAGGTAACCTGCAATCTAATATCCTGTTGATGACCATGTTGACATTATGAGGCTCTGTCACACAGACAACGGTTCGGCCTCCTGTGCTTTTCATCTCCAGTTCAGGCTAACGTATAACACATTGCGAGGAACATCGAAATGTATTTATAATAAATTCCATGCCTGGCAGGACACAGCGATCCTGAAACTTCCAATTATATCAATAACTCTTCGAAAAGAAAGGAAAGAATATTTCCCATGCTTGTGGTTTGAATTTGAGTGGCTACTTTCACAAGCTTCAATGAATTAGCTCTACCCTACGCTGCACACACACACAGACACACACACACACAGCCTGCCGGATATTATTGTAGCCTTAGAGAATCATTCAAACAATTAATTAAATTGTACTTTTTTCCAATTAATGGTAAAAAAATGCATATAGCAAAGCCTTTGTGTTCTAGAACGTTTCCATGGCGATATTAACCCCTGAGCCGCCAATAGAAAGAGTAATTATATTGCACACCCACTGGTCAGCGTTAATGGGTTAATGTTTTTATTATAAAATCAGTTATTAAGAAAAATACACAGAATCTTTACCATTTGGACTCGATGTTGATCTGCAGATCTGGTGTTACTTGGACATGAAGAAAGTTGTCGAGAACCGAAGTAACACACGAATGCAAAAAGTATGAGAAGTTTCTCTTTTCGCCTTTAAACCCAACCATCTTAAGTCTGCATTTCTGGCAATGGCCCTGCAAGTGAGCGGAGGCTCCTTTCTCTTCCCTTTTCACCCCGTGACACTGGGGGGGAAGAGGTTTTGTGGTTTGAAGGGAAATAAAGCACTTCTTAGAGGGGACGGCAGAAGCGACTTTGAACTTGGATCGGCTTGTGTGTTTCCTGCGGAGAGAGCGGGGCTGGAGCCGTGAAAGAATAGTACATACAGGCCAGCCTGCGGGGTCTCAGTGTGCAATTAACGAATTCACCAGAAACTTTAGCTCTGAAGAGGCGCACACAGCGTACATACAGCGAGGTGATGTGGGAAAAGGAGCGGGAAAGAAAGGCACTGAGGAGAGAAAGGAGCTGGAAGAAAGGGCTCAGTCTGCATGAGAGGTGAGCATTTCACACCGCGGACTATGGGAGTCACTCAATACACAACATGGAGTTAGAGGGAGGACAGGGCTGCCGCATTACAAGCAATATAAGTCTCCTAACATCCTATATACTTACTCAGAAGGTCTCAGGACAACGTCAATACTTAAATATATGCAAATGTATGTAAATATGGTGAAAGCGAGACTTGTGGGTTCTTTTAGGAAGCTAGGTTGGGAGAAGTCACCAAACCAAAAGATGGATATATATTGTTTGGGGTGGCCTGCAATAAGCATTTATATGTTGTTTGAGATGATATATAAATGTTGGTTAAGGTGACATGCATGTATACATTGTTTGAGGTGGCATGCAGTAGGCATGTATATATTGTTTGAGGTGGCATGTATATGCTGTTTTGATGTGGCATGCAGTAGGCATGTATATATTGTTTGAGGTGGCATGCAGTAGGCATGTATATATTGTTTGAGGTGGCATGCAGTAGGCATGTATATATTGTATGAGGTTATGCATATGCTGTTTGGGGTGGCATGCAGTAGGCATGTATATATTGTTTGAACTGATATGTATATGCTTTGTGACGTTGTTTGCATTAAGTATGTATATGTTGTTTGAGGTGGCATGCAGTAGGCATGTATATATTGTTTTAGGTGGCATGCCGTAGGCATGTATAGGCTGTTTGACGTGGCATGCAGTAGGCATGTATATATTTGTTTGAGGTGGCATGTATATGCTGTTTGAGGTGGCATGCAGTAAGCATGTATAGATTGAGGTTAAAAGTATATGCTGTTTGAGGTGGCATGCAGTAGGCATGCATATATTGTTTGAGCTGACATGTATATTCTGTATGAGATTGTTGGCAGTAAGTATGTATATGCTGTGTGAGGTGGCATGCAGTAAGCATGTAGATATGTTCGAGGTTAGTCTGGTACACGGGTGGTGTAGCCGAAGCTGGCTGGCAGCGCTCTATGTTGGACTAGTAGTATTCCTCGTATAAACCCAGCCGGCTTTCCCCTGCTATTCCCTTTCGGACGGGCTTTTAATTGTTAATGCGCCTCAAGCTTCGAAAACAAACAGTAATTAGCGAGAGCGGCTGATTCCGTCTTTATTTGGCAATCAATGTCTCCCTATTACCAGGGCAAACATATCTTCGCGTCTCATACGCTCCCTCTAACACTAGTGTTCGCAATCACTGTGCGTGTACAACCCTCATCTTCTGGGGGTTCATCCAGCAATCCGAATTCCCAGCTCTTTGGGTGTGCAGGGGCCTCGGTTACATCGGGGTTTGCCCCCAGAGCTGACATTCATATTCAATAAACAGAAAAACATCAACAAGGCACCGATCACTGTACAATTCTGCCTGTTCTCGTTACCGTTATCTGCTTATTCATCCACCCAGTTTTGTAATATATAGATATATACATATTTACATGTGTGTGTGTATATATATATATATATATATATATATATATACGGTATATGCACTATATAATATATAAATCTCTCTCTCTCACTATAGCTATATATTTAATATATATATATAATATATATTTAATATGATACATTTATATATACTTGTATCGTAAATAAGGGAGTGTTTGGTATGTATATTTTATTTATGAAATGCTAGAAAATGTAAACACGATCTTTTTAGATTATAGTAATGACGTATGATCAGTATAGTCATATAATAATTGCAGTAGTCTATGAATATTTTGATGGTCAAATGTATCTTTGTTTATTTAGTTAATTCTAGAAATATTCTGAAATTATCTCCAGAATATTTGAGCATATGCATTATTATACACCTTATTTGCACGTTCTGAAGATATTACGTGGGGTGTAAATCTATTTGTGGTTACTAAAAATTGAACATTTCCACCTCTAAAAAAATATATCTATATATATATGCCTATTAGCCCCAGGAAAAATGGAATCTATAGTCTACAATCATTCGCCTCACCTAACTGAGATTATAGAAGAAAAGCATGTCAATTTCTTATATATGAAACGGAGCTGAATTCTGAGTGAGGCACAGATTGCAAACTATCACCGGTCTGATATCTGCACGCCCTTTGTGCTCTCATTGGAAATTTTCCAGAAATTATATATGTTCCCATGTACTCCAAATTCCTATTCCAAATTCCCACTGGGAGGTGTGAATTTTGGAATTGTGTGTATTTCTGTAAAAATCATAGTTTTAACAATGTAATATCCGTGAGCAATGTTATCATAAATACAGAATACACTCATTATTCTTATACTCATACTTTATGTCTAGATCCACAGATATACATATATAGATACACATATGTTAGTCCAATAAAAAAGGTATTATCTCGAGATACTTATTTCATCTGTTATTTGATACATGTATCGATATATATATATATAAAATATGTTCACATACAAGCATACTACCCCAGCACACCACATGGTTTGTGCGTTTCTATTTGTAAGCAGGCATTGATACTGAGACCAGTGCTGGCCTTTGGGCACCCATTTCCCTCCGGGTTCCAGCTCCCTAGTGGCACAGCCACAGGGGTGGGAGCTCCTGTCGGGGAGGGGCTGTTACCCTGATTGGCAGGCGGACTGGGAAGTGCTCCAAAGAGCGCTTGGAATCCTTGCAGCCAATCGGATGGTTTCCACTGTGTGACCGGGCAGCTGTTAAAGGGGGCGGTGGGGAGAGGAGCTGCCAGTCCAGTCACAGGGTAGGAGAGACAGCAGAAGGAGGGGTTCTGATAAGAGGTGACGGGAACACCACTACAAAAAAACAAGAAAAAAAAAAACAAGAAAAAAAATCCCCAACAAAACATAAACCCACCACCGGCTCAACAAAAGCCCATTCTAACGAAAAACACTGAAAAGGAAAGTAAAGCAAACAAAAGCAACGGGAAAGAGGAGATCTGCAGCAGAGGATAATGAGGAGCCCAGGACTTCCTGACCACTAGTCCGAGCATTGCTGACTTGTTAGCACGGCGCTCCTTGTTCTGTGATATCACTTTTCTTTTATGGTTGTTTGTTGTGTATTATTATTATTTTTTTTTTCCTGGCTTCCACCACCACCTATTTTCCCCCCTCCCACCTCCTTCCTTCCCAAGCTTCCTCCAAACCCTCCTCCCTCCCCTCCTCCCACTACCCTGAGCAGCAACTTAAAGAAAGAAGAAGCGAGAGAGGAGCATCTGCCGCCCAATCCTTCATCTGGGGGGGAGCCCGAACTGAGTTCCCCGACTGAGAGAGACTGAGTACGGGCTAAGAGATTTGGATCCAGATCATGAGCATGTCCCTGTGATCTCAGTCAAGATCGGACTCGCTGACCATGCACAGACTCGGAGGACTCTTTTAACATGGTTTTTATGGTCCAGCTTATATTGCGAATTCACCTGGATATATGAACACAGAGAGATTGGACTTCTCCTAATAACTCATTATTTTAATTTGTATTGAGATTTTTACTTTTTTAATTTTTTTTCCCTATTTGCATTTTTAAGAACTTTTATTTTTTTCCCGCTGGTATATTTGATATTTTGTCTGCACGTCATACCACTTTAATCTGACCCAGACACACAGGCATTTCGCTAGCCTCGGAGATGTTACTTGACGCCGGACCCCAGTTCCCGGCCCTGGGTGTTGGCACATTTGCCAGGCACCATCATCATCACCATCACCATCATCACGCCGCGGTGGCAGCCGCAGCCGCGGCGGCCGCAGAGATGCAGGAGCGGGAGCTGAGCTTGGCGCAAAACAGCTTCGTAGAACCAGCTCACATGGGCGCATTCAAGCTCAACCCGGGTGGAGGCTCCGGTGCAGGCGGTGGAAGCAGTGGCGGGGCAGGATCCGGGTCGGCTGGTGGATCTGGGGGTAACGGACCCCACGACCTGTCCTCCCCGGGGCAAAGCTCGGCATTTACCTCCCAGGCTGGATACCCCGCCTCTGCCCTGGCTCCCCATGCAGCCTACACGGGCGCAGCCTTTAACAGCCCCCGGGACTTCTTGTTTCGAGGACGCGGCTTTGCGGAGGGGGCTGCTGCCGCAGGAGGGGGTCAGCATGGCTTGTTTGGACCCCCAGCGGGCAGCTTGCACCACCATCCCCATCACCACCAGCTTTCACACGGGGAGCACCCCCAGAGCCACCTGCTTTTTCCCGGGATCCACGAACAGCACGCAGCCGCCTCTCAAAACCCACTGGGCGGGCAGATGAGATTGGGTCTGCCAGGGGAAGTGTTCGGCAGGACCGAACAGTACCGCCAGGTCACCAGCCCCAGGGGGGACCCCTATACTGCAGCCCAACTACATAACCAGTATGGCCCCATGAACATGGGCATGAACATGGCAGCGGCTGCCCACCATCATCATCACCATCATCACCCGGGGGCCTTCTTCAGGTACATGAGGCAACAGTGCATTAAGCAGGAGCTCATCTGTAAGTGGATTGATCCCGAACAGCTCAGCAACCCCAAGAAGAGCTGCAACAAGACTTTCAGCACCATGCATGAGCTAGTCACCCATGTGTCGGTGGAGCACGTTGGGGGACCCGAGCAGAGTAACCACGTCTGCTTCTGGGAGGAATGCTCCAGGGAGGGCAAACCGTTCAAAGCCAAATATAAACTGGTCAACCACATCAGAGTCCATACCGGGGAGAAGCCCTTCCCTTGCCCCTTCCCTGGATGTGGCAAGGTCTTTGCCCGCTCGGAAAACCTTAAAATCCACAAAAGAACTCACACAGGTAAGTGATGGTGTTCCACCAAATAATTCAAATGCTGAATGTCTTTATGGTGGGAAAGTTTCAGATTACTAGCAGTGAAGAACTGCTATGTATAAACAATGTATATTGTATACAGTGTATATGAATGTGGACTGTCCAGAAAATGGTTGACGTATAAGGGTGTTCTTGTAAGAATTCAAGTTTGCCTCTAATCTGGCTGAAGGTCTAGGACATTGTTTAGCGGCCAAGCTTAATCAGTGGTCTGGCTCATGCTTGTGGAAGACGACTCCCATATTTCTTAATGATCTACCGTATTTAGGTCGGAAAACCATCCGCACGTTTTCTATACAAAATGTGTTTAAACAATTAACCGAATCCCCGAATCTGTGTATTAAAATACAATTCACAGACATTCTATCGAATATGCTACCATACTCACGATTGATCTTTAGAACCTCACCAAAATAATGTCCAGGAACCACAAGCCTCTGTTGGTCTGATGTTGTAGGAAAACAATTTCCACATTTTCTATACGACATTTGCTTAGACAATTGACTGAAAGCCCAAATCGGCGAGTCTCTTAGTATGTCAGTAAGCTATATGGCAATTTCTACCAAATTGTTGTGTATAACTTTAAACACTGCCTGGGAACACAACTCGGTTTAACAGGTTGTGGTATGTCTCTTTTTTTCTATTTATATTAATCGTGTGGCTTATTTGTTGTTCCAATACCTGCAACATCATCATTTGGCACTCTAAATATTTAGGAAGTTTTAGGCCTGTTTTAAAGGTTTGTGTTTAGTAGTGAGGGTAGGTGCTAGACGAGCTCTAACAAGGTTTAAAATTAATGCCGACTTTCCGTGCAAAGAAATGCCTCTAAACTCCCAATCTGAACAGATGTCTCTTAAAAACAATTTAGGTGCTAATGGAATTTAATGCTAAGTGGATTCCCTCCAAATGGAGGATATTTGAGTTATCACACCTCTAAATTGCTCCAAACAGCATAACATTTGGATATCTGGTGATTGGAGGGGGAAGGGACCGGCTGTGAAAAATCAGATGAATGCTTTTTAAATGGATTTACCCCCTTTTACAAGCTGATTGTTTATCCCACCTGTGTGAATCAAGCGAACAATCGCTCTTGGAGAGTTTGCAAATGAAGGACAATTAACATATATTTCTAAAGTGTAAGAGGAGGCACTATGTGATTTTTGTTTTTGGCAACAAAATGGTTTAACAGCACATGGCGACATTACTACAATTAATTGAAACCTTTTTTTAACGATAATATAGTGGGATGAGGTTTGTTGGAAGTTCTAATGCGTTTCAATGTTTTTAAATAATTCCAAAAAGGGAAATTCCAATGCACTTGTGTTTATAAATACATCTTAAAAATGTAAAATAAATCTATGTATATCTTATGTATATATTTGTATTTATCACCAGGGGAGAAGCCTTTCCAGTGTGAGTTTGAAGGCTGCGATAGACGCTTTGCTAACAGCAGCGATAGGAAGAAGCACATGCATGTGCACACCTCGGATAAACCCTATCTGTGCAAGATGTGTGACAAGTCCTACACCCACCCCAGCTCCCTGAGAAAACACATGAAGGTAATACTCGGTACCCGACGAATAACCGTAAACCTGTCCAGCTGGAAGTTCGGTGATATAGATCGCCTTATCGTTTTAAGAGCGCTTTATATTTTAATGTACAAATCGCATTGTATTATTGGTTACAAAATAATTATCGATATTTTGTCATCTATTGTACAAATATTAGCTTTAAATGGCATACAAATGCAACTTTAGTGTAATTTTTTTTTATATTGAAAAATATACACACAAAATGTTCTGTAGTACCTAATACATTTACTTATTGATGTGTGGTTTTGGAGAATTAAGTGTGTTTTATCTTTTTCCCCAGGTGCACGAATCTTCCCCTCAAGGTTCAGAGTCGTCGCCTGCTGCCAGCTCTGGCTATGAATCATCTACCCCCCCAGGTCTGGTGTCCCCCAACACTGAAACACAGAACACTAACCTTTCCCCAGCCAGTGCAGCTGTGAATGCTGTGCACAGTGTGTCCAACGGGGCTGGAGGTGCCCTCTCCTCAAACTTCAATGAGTGGTATGTGTAAGGGCCTCTGTGGCTCAACTGGGACTTTATGAAGGCCACCTGAGACTTTCCAGGACTCTGCACTTACCAGCAGTGCCCACTGTGCTTCTCACAGCACCAAGGGGACTTCACAGAAAGGAGCTCGAACATCAGCAAGATGTGACCCACACACTGCAGTGACAATGAAGAGACTTGGCACCAAGCAATCATTATTTATTTCCCTCTACCCCACAAAAAGATGAGACGCTGGTTTTACCCTAAACTGATCTCCCACTTCTCTCGTGTACATATGATTCCTCCACCACAGGTGAAAGGACACTGAAGGACCCTTCCATGTATAAAAGTCTTATTCCGATGTACATACGGCTTTACATTAACCAGGATGGATTGTCTATATTGGTTCATCCATAAAAAGTGAGATTTTTTTTTTCCACCCCGTATTTTTTTCTCATTGTAATTTTTGCTTATTGTGTCCTTTTTTTTTTTTTTAATTAAAGAAACTTGATTGTAATTTTCAAGCAGCTGGGCTGGGAAACAATAAAAATCCGTGCCAAAGTCTCTACTGTTTATCTTAACTATAAGAGGCAGTCCTTTTTACAGCAGGCTAGTGAATGTACTTTTTATGTTAACTGGGATTTTCATGTGCTGGTCTTGTGCTTTTGCAAGTTGAATATGTTATTACTGTTTTTCAAAGACCTTTTGGGAGGGTGGTTTGGGATGGGGGTAAATAAACGTTGTGCAGTCCGCTTTTTTTTTTTCTCCCCATGATTATCAGCCTATTTCTTGTAAATACTTTTACCATATTTATCCATTTGTAATTAAATTATGGTATTAACCTGCTACAGAGGAAACATTATTTATAAAGATGGTTTCATAACTATAAATATGTACAATTGTGAGCATAAATTGTTTCAGATTTTTTTTTTTTTATTTAAAGTGGTTTCTTTATTATTTGTGATCTGTTCTTGGAATTAATGCATACACACCTATAATAAAAAATGTGTTGAAACTGCAGAGCTTATACCCAAGCCTTTGAGTCTTGAAATATGTATATTAAGATCCCAGTCTTTTTTTAATATTTATAAGAAGACATTTATTTTACAAGCACAATCACAATTTGTATAGCCTCTTTTCTTTTTCCATCGGTACAACCGAGAATACGTATATCGGTTTATGGGAAAAATATATATATTTTTTTTAATTTTGTTTCTTACATATATAATAAAAAACAAAAAAAAACCCAAACCCCCGAGCCCTTAAATATCTATAAACGATCCGAGCAAAAAAAGGCGTAAACTAAAAAAAAAAAAAAAAACCCAGAACAAAACAAAATGACACTTTCTGGTGGAAGTAGTTACAATAATTTCCATGTTACGTTATATCAGGCATTGACCGACTGTTGCAAATTGCTCGGGTGTTTGACCAAGCAGCGATCTTTACCGGCTACCTTTAGTAAATAAGGTATTTCTCATAACCAGCACGTTTATGTGTCTTTTGTATGCACCAACACCCTTTGTGCAAAAAAAAAAAAACCCACTAATTTAATTACTAGTCTGAATTTAATGTATTGTGTTTATCCCTAATCACCGACTGCTCAAAAGGCAGGATACGCTTTTATTATGGAGCGCATTACAGAGCGTGTTATAAACCTGAAATCCCCAGCATATCATCCTGTTTAATAATACAAGGGACGATCAGCTTCTTTGGCTGCAAGGGATAAAAACATGTTTTTATGTGCAAGGCATACATGTAAACATTTGCAGCTAGCATCTTGTCTAGAGAATCGTAAGACTGTTAGGAAACAGCCATATCCCTATAATTCTTTTATATGATTGTGCAAGCACATTATATAGGAGGAGTGTATACATTTCCATTAAAATCTAATTAAATATAAAGTGGATGTAGTTATTTCAATGTGATCGTCTACATTCACCCAGACAATTCTAAGATAATTTAGAATGACACACAGCTACATTACATACACAGGGATCTGTTGTGTTCTTGCTGTTGTAACAAATTATGACATTTGTTTGGTTTTCATGCATTGCCTGCCTTCAAATCGCTTCCACGGAAAGGACTTCGCGTATATGTACGTATTTTTTGCCGTTTTAACCCCTGCGCATTACTAATACTGAGGTTTATGGCTGCAGACATCCTGCTTTTAAAGGCATGTTGTATGTATAGGGGCCACTTGAACCTGACCTTGAGCCTGTGCTATGACCTTGAACTTGGCAGTGACTTGCTGCAGTCGTTTAGCAGAGAGGGTCTGGCTTTAGCCCGTACACCTGTCAGGACCCGGGCACGGACTGGCTGAGCGGGAACCAGCCACTTAAATCGTTTTTAATGGTTAGTGGCTCCAGAAATCGGATGTTTAACATTGTTCCTTGCAGTGGCAGCTGCAGCCCAGTAACAGCCAAACGCTGCACCAGACCAGCCACTGCTGCGATGCCTGCTAATACCCTGCATGGTGCCAATCCTAGCACCAGCTCACTTACCTTGCTTCCTACCCCCTTCATCCACGGCCACTAAACCCTGCGCGGCTCCATCCACGGCCACTAAACCGCTACATTTGTAATGACTGTTCCATAGACAAGAACACTAAAGCTAGGGAACACCATGTAACTGCATCTAATAATTTGAAGCACAAGGAGAGGCTTAAACATGTACATCCGGGCAAACTGTGTGTGCAGAGAGAGATCTATATATTTTACGCTGTACACATTAATACAGAGTAGATACTGAGCAAGATACAGATGAATAAATGAAACATACAGATAGAGACATACAGAATATCGATATTTTACACCGTTTAACATTTTTTTACTCGAGCACGGGCATGAAATTATATTCTGGAGGCGATTTAGGTGTATTCGCCTCCTTATAAATTCTTATATATTATATTTATATTTTTATTATATATCTATATCCATACACATATATCTATATCCATATATGTATGTATATATATATATAGAGAGAGAGAGAGATAGATATATATCTAGATATACATCTATAGATATATATATTTATATATATATATATATACACACACATAATATAAAATATATATTTATAATAAAACGTGTGTATATATACATACATACGTTTTTATTATATATATTGTTATATTGTTTCGATATATATATATATAGAGAGAGAGAGAGAGACAGACAGAGAGAGAGGGAGAGAGAGAAAAGAGACAAGTTAAGGAATTTGAGAGCATTTGTTACGTGATTATTTCCATCTGCAAAGCATCGCTTTTATGTCATTTGATCTATAAATAAAATCTCAGAACCAGTCACAAATACTTTATTATGTGCAAATAATACATAATAACAACAATATTTACAAAAAAAAATTCGCTAACGAAATATGGGTATTGTAGAGAGGAAATAGAAATGTCAACCCTTCCAAAGTAATGGATGTTGAAAAGTTCTTTCTTGGACTGCTGTTATCACGTCACATTAAAACTAATTGAAATTAGGTTTCAGGGAATGAAATAATTTATTGAGGCTTGTTAAAAAAGACGTGTGCACTGATTTAACGGCTTAAGCTGGAATGTATTCATTTCAGCCACAAACCAGCGACACATTGAAACAAATGTGATATTCTGCTTTGAGACAAGACGTATCTGCCACTTCCAAGAATTACACTATTGACAGGGTATCCTGCCACCAACTGCATGCGTGGGGCTTTAACCCTTGAGGCAACGAATAGCTTACGCTTCCGGTGCTGAAATTGTTAATATTACACATCACAGCATTCAACGTGTATTCAATATCATGCCCTCCTACTAGAGTATATTAATAATTTAAACACGAAGCCCATGACATAGCCTGCTGAGAGTGGACAGTAACTTGCATTTCCTGCAGAGGCAGTTTTTTGGAGACAAGTATAATAAAAAAAAAAAAAAAGCTTTGGGGTTTTCCATATATTCTAATTATTACGAAATATAATTTAGTTTACTGGAAAGCATGCAGCTACTGCAATTATCACACACTTTACTAATTAACTTTAATTAGTATATACCCTTGTATTACACGTATTGATACAGAAGACATTGTACACGCCCAATATATATACATATATATATATATACAAATATATATATATATATATATATATACACTGTAAAGCTTTTTTATTTATTTATTTTCTAATTAATTTCTCACTTGACTTTGTTTCCAGATTTCTCCTCTTCTCCCCTCCACACTTTGCTGTAGTTGCATCACTCTAACTCCCGATGAAGACAGTATGACCTGTTTTTGATGAAGATTATATGACCTGTAAGAAGACAGTGAAAGGTCAGCCCCATGCAGTGACCAGAATCCTGCTCATTCCTGACACATGCTGCTCAGATATTGATCCATGCAGCAAGATAAACAGAAAATCTCATTCCATGTCATGAATACTAATGAACGGTGCTTTAGGATTTTAATTGCTGTTGACTTGCATTCATATAGTAAACATTTACCAAGATTGGAAATATTCACTTGTAATGATACTTTCTTTGCCTGATATGTTCACAGACCCATCAGCAGTTACAGTTTGTAATGTGGAGGAAGGTGACACACATCCATTCTACAAAAAGAACCGCATTTTACATGTTGTGGTTTGTAAAAGCGATCCAAGCCATCAATACACAAGCACAGTTCGAAGTCCCATTGCAAGGAACAAGGGTCCAGTGAACTCATTGCAACAACTAATGGGGATGGTAACAGATGTGCAGTAAGCAAAAGTTCAAGCAAGTAAGATTGGTTCCTTATAAACAAATTATGGGTATTAGGGAAACAATTAATAAATAAATGTTTTAAAAAATAATAATAATAAAATAATAAATAAAATAATAATACACTAATGTTCCATACTTAAATCGATTTCGCAACACATTTACTATAGACCGTGTTTCCACTTATCGCCATTGAATACGTGAATAATAACAGGCTACTTTTCTGTAAAATTGTACCGGGGCATCTTCATGTGTCTGTGTTAATAAAGCCGATATTCACTAGCCAAAGATAAATGGTGGTTTAATGTTTAACCGTTCACTGCCAACGGCGTTAGAATCACTTTTCACACTTCTTCTAAAGAAAAGAAAACATTGGTGCCTTCAGTACGGAATGAAGATCATACAGAAGAGGTAACTCTGAGTTTCTAGTGGCCTAAATGCAAATGAATACTTAGTGAGGCACATCTGAACACTATGTCCAAACGCGAAGTGCATTTATACACACATACAAACACACACACATACATATATATTTAAGAATACATTATTATTTTTCACATTTTGCATTGTAAAACACAGGTATTTGTTGCTATTCTCCATTTGATGTGGAGCCTAAGTAAATGATATTGCTGCTTAAATAATAGCGCCATCCGTCAGAGGAGGTAACATAAGGGTAGGATGTTGCCCCTTATTGCAGTGTGCTGTCAGCTCCCTGGTGCAGTTATTGAAGTGTACCCTCTGGCGGACATATGCCTTCTAGGAGAAGGAGTGACTGCGCTGCCCAGACCATAGACATTCTGTTATAATGTGGGATGCCTTCTAACACATCACAATCCTGCAGACATACAGGCCACACAACTGCCCCCATCATCCCGAGTGGCAGAGGGCAGTGCATATGGCAGGCCATACTTGTGTTATATAATACATGATAGCTGTCAAATGCTAGGTGAACTATTTATTTAAACGCTCATCACAAGCTGACATGAAAAGATAAAAAACATAAAACATAAAAAACATGGACACACTGCCCCCCTAAGACAATTAAGAACAACACTATCAGACAGGGATGTGTGTGCATTCAAGAACAGGTGTACATAAAGATATTTAGTCACACTAACCCTGTACATACAATGCATGGATTCGAAAAACGTGAAAGTAATACATAGTAAAATATTCCTTCTATATACTTTTTTTCCACATATCCATATAAACAAACACATATAGATAACACGTGTGTTATCTGTATATCTAGACACAGGAGTCTCCTAACACTGAACATACTACACGGTATAAATGTATGCTGAAAATTAAATATATACACTTCCCCATCCTGTCAACCTCACCCCCATGTGCAGTAACAGAAATATACAACAAATTAATAAAATACAGATTTTATGATACCCAGCATAGTAACTAAAATCAGGTTTTCATCCATTCACTGCTGTGAATTGAAATCTTTCCAGTTTTAGCTGTCAGTTTATATTCCTATTGAATTTTAATAGTGAAGTCTATCAGTATCAACAAATACTGCGTAAATAACAAGCTCCAGTTTTGCCTAAAAATCTGTACTCGTATTTCTACTATTGTTTTGAAGGCAAAGATTCAAGAGAAAAAGATGACAACGATGCAGAATGAAGGGGGCTCATGCATTCAAACCTACACACAATTTTGCATTCTGAAACAGTAAATATTGTGGGTGGTTTTTTGTATTTTCAATAAACAATAATTCTACAATATAAATACTACTTTTATATTTTTTCCAGTTGCAATTTAATAATACTAATAACAATAACACGAATACGAATACAAATACCGCTATTACTAATAAAAATAATAATAGCAACAGTAATAATTATACATTTTTGTTTCCTTAGCTGTAAGCATGTGTGTCCTTTAAGGTTCAGACCTTTATTGCTATCGGGGAAGCAATATTTCATTAATAATTTAATTTCCAAACACATTTAAAAATTCTATAATTTCTATTTGTAATGGATTTTAAGTTGCGTATTACTGTCTGTATACATCAAACGTTAAACAAACGAATTCGTTGAAAATGTAGTAGAAAATGACCGATGAATTCGAAATAGGACTTATGCTAAAGAAGAAAAATAAAACAAAAATATAAAAAAAAGCTAAACCTGATATTTTGCAGGAGTCGTTAAAATGAAAAGTAATTTTGTACCAGTTCGAGATGAACGCATAAAAAATTAATGGAGTATTTAAGGCTATATATATATATATTATATATATGTATATATATATATATATATATATATATATATATATATACAAACAAAATATATATATAAAATAGTTTTGTTGTTCTTCATGGAATTTTATACAAAACATAAACTGCTAAAACTATTTATCTACTTAACCTTGTTTGAGATCAATACTAATTAGCGTAAATTAGCCCCTTAAAAATAAATAACATAATTAAATATAAAGAGAAGTAAGAAAGCAATGGGGACGGCTGGCCAAATGCTATCAATTTACAAAAAAAAAATGCATACTTTTTTGGCAATGTCCTCCAAACAATTCCTAGTAGGTTTGAAAGCGCATAAAGAGAGACGGATGCAATGTGAGTTTGGAGGTGTTTAATCAGTGGCTGTCTAAAGCTCATTTCTGCAGTTAAATGGTCCACTCATTTCCCTGAGAACCTGTATCTTTCACCCAGGCATATCTCCATTGAACTGGCTACTTACAGTTCTCATCTACAAATAGAGGCAACAATTATCAGCAGGCTGACTGTGTATATCCTCTGTTTTGGTGCATGGATTTACAGAGACATGCTCTAATGTTGCTGCCCATCTCTGAGGGTCTGTCTGAATGTCTGTCCATTGTACCAATAAGTGTATTTGAGGCACATAAGTATGTATAATACAAACGCGTTTTGTTAAACCTGATGGATGCTATTTTTTCTTTAATAGGTTTGTAGCAAACTGGCACAATGGTCCAATGTATTCCCTTTCAAGGTGCATTGTTCAGGCAGGTCTATTTAGACTGCGTTTGGCTATTCCTCGCCCCCATTGAGCAGTCTTGTTACTCAAACAAGCGCCAGCTGCCTGCACTAGAATAGGAACCTACTGCTTTTATCCTGTGTCTCACCAAAGAGGGGAGTCCTGTCTAATTGGAATCATTGATGTCTCTTTGAAACAATAGAAACTCAAGTTCAAGTGGTGCTCCCTTGATTTAGGGTGCTTTGCTAGCGCTAGTGACAAATCCTCATTTTCTGCTTCTGTTTGTGACAAGAATGGACAAATGTGACAAATCTGAGAATTGCTATAGACATCTATTGCAACAGAGTGTCTGTCTTTCTACCTGAAAATCAAAGGAATCATCCTTAATAAGATATTTGATATTTTTTCTAATGACTCTGGAAGCATTTAAAATTTATCTTTACCAGCAGTAGGTGGTAACTACTAAAATGCCCCACTACTACCATTAGCACGAATATTTCACCAAGTCATTTTATTGTTAACATGAAACTGTATATTTTCCTTGAAATTTTATGTTCAAACAGCGAAGGGCTTTTGGTTGTGAGAGTAACTTAAAGTCTTCATTATCCTAACCCCCAATAAAGAGAATTGCTAATAAATGTACTTAGAAGGAAAACTAATTATTACATTATCCTATGATCTAACATATTGGAAAACATGTTAAAATGGTTTGGAAAAAATGGTCTGATGTTTGGGCCAGAAGAAATAAAAAAAATCTCATACATAGTCAATGTACAGTTGTATCATTGTGGATTGTATATTTAGGTATTGGAAGAGTTATTTTTTTTTCTCTGGATAGTTTCCCTTTTTTGTTACATTTCATGTTTTGCACAAAGTGTCCAGTGTGAGCCCCTGGCATTTGGGAGGTACACCATATGTTTAATTTGGGATTCCCGAGCAGCTATCAGAATTAATGATTTGTACAAATTTTCAAATGTAGGAAGGTGTAATGTTTTTTGATACGGTTTTACATAATCCACATACAAGAGGTAAAACTTTTTTCCACCTCGTTTGATGGCACAGAGTTCAGTACTGATTGATGAAGAATGGATGACAGACCAGACATAAATCCACAATTATACAATGATTCATCAGAAACATTCTTTAAATCATTTCTAAATGAAAAGCCATTACATTATACTACATTATTTAAATGTATAAATCTATTATTATTATTTATTGTTTTATATAGCGCAATGTAATCCACTTCAATTTCATTCTGGATTGTCAAGAGCAGTTAACAATCTGAACTTGAAATATAATGTAGCATAATCATTTTAAAACTTCGGATATCGCGGCATTGTAACTACCCCACTGCACTGTAACAAAGTACCATTTAAGAAAGTATCATTTCATAAAGTGAATGTGGTTTAATTGAAGACTACCAAGTGGTGTCCTGAAATCTTCTACCTTCCCTGGGTAGGAACCCTGTATTTATCTTGGAGTTCTTCCTTAAATTCAGGGTCCAGCAAGAGGTATTCGTAAAAGTGCTGCCAACAGGTCTTAAAAAAACACACCCTGGTATCAGCCAGTGTTTCCTGGAGTATCATGAAGCATCAAACTTAAACAAATATGAAGTTTCAGCTGTGCGTTTTAGATGCATCGCGTGGCTGATGCCACTTGTCTACCTGGTACTCAATAGACCTGAGGATGTGTGATCACCTCTGTCACTCCAGTTCTCCAGCTGTCTATAGCTGGATTGACAGTGTAATCCTCATTAACAACGTCAAATGTTGCAAAATACTGTTTTAGATTATCTCAAGGATGTAAATATTAAAGATACATTTGCTCACTAAAAATGCTGTACAAAGTGCAGGGTTGGTCCGGGACAGCGCATAGTTAATCTTCGTAGGCATCCAGATTTGCCTTCTACAGGACCAGCTGTATAACACACAATGGGCACGTTGTTCAGAAGGGGTTAATGAATGTTTTGCACACATGTAGATTTGCAAGAAGCTGACAGTATACAACATCCAGCATGGTATGCACACTGCATTGGAAGGCTACAACTCTCATCACTCCCATCATAATTCTGGATTAAGTTTTTAGTGTCTATATTTTTACTTTGTGTTGTTTTGGGAGGTGGGTGACATCAAAATGATTCGCCAGAATATTAGTAGGCTCACAACAGATCAGCAGGCAGCATGCTGTCACACACACACTCACACATTTTACCTTGGTAGCAAGCATCCAACCTAAGCTGTCTGCTCCATGGACACATCCTGCCTAAATGTAGCAATCTTTGGTCACTTTTTTGAGTTCTAGAAGCTGCCATTTGTAAGCTGGTTTGAGCAGGGCCCTGGTCACCTGTTCTCTGTGAGTCAAATTGTTATGTTAGATACTACTTGTTGTCTCCTGTCCGCCATTTGTACAGCGATATGGAATTTGAAGGCGCTATGTAAAACAATAAATAATAATAATAATAATAATAGTTAACTTTAGCAGAGGGTGTGATGCAGGTTTTAAATTAGAAGAATGGACATGGACACTGCAGTATTGTGGGCACCATGCTGTCATCAATAGCAGAGGAGAGGGACTGTGGAGAAAATGTTTTTGAGGACTTCAAGGTGGGCAGGTAGATGGTTACATCCATGTACCAGTGACCCCATCCGTAACAAAATTGTGAAACAAATGACCAGGAAAGATGAGCAAGGAGAGAAACAGACAGAGAATATGATAGAAGCATATTAATACACAAAAAGGGTTTAAGATTGTACAAATACGAAGTATATTTCAAAGGCGGCTGTAATCTATAACGGGACGGTCAGACACTTAGGTATAATTTTAATGAAAGTTTGCTTCACTGACAGGTTAGTGGAAATGAAGGTAAAGACCAAGATGATCCAACCTCATGTTTGGTTGGACAGTAAGAGTTTAATGCAATTTTCTGAGGGATTGTGGTAAATCAAGGAAAATTCAGGCTATGTCTTTAATGCATGTCAAAGCTTTAAAATATTATTAGATTTAGTAAAGGTTTTATGTTGAATGTATCAACCTCACCTTAAAAATGACCTATATATATATCATCATTTAAATATCCTATTTCAAAAAAAATATACTTTAATTGCAACGTCTTTAAAAAACACACTCTCATTCAATTAACACCATTGATCAGATAGCATTGTGATATATTCTTGTAATTTTGCTGCAGCTTGAGTGAACACAGCATTGTCCATTGTAGGCCTTGTCCTATTCAGCCCACTAAAAACTGTGTTCCATCCTACCAAGCTGGAGAATGTTAAAATACTTTAATTGGACAAGCCAGAAAGTCTCAAAAAAGTGAAAAGTAGAGATGTCAGTGATGGCAATCACTGCCCCAGATCCTCAATTAGCACCAAAGACACACAAAGTGAAAGACATGCAAAAAGACAAGATAATGGCATTAGGAAAAGAGTGCAATGATCCATTTAGAGGCCACCAGAGATGAAGAATGAGAAACCTCCTAATACTAAGAGACTAGTTCTTGTGATTGGAGTTTAGTCAAGTTTTAAACATTCCACACCTATTTAGAACTACACATGTTGAACTAACACTCATTTTCTGAATGGTTATTGTTGTATGTGATTGAATGCCACACTGCTGGTTTTTATAAGTAAACTTTTGTTGTGTTTGTACACAGCTATTGAAGAGTGGGAGTTTTCCATGGGACACCTCATTCAATCGCTGCTTGCTAATTGAGAGAATTGCAACATCCATCTAAATACTGTGTCACCTCCAAAGTAGTGCTAATTGGCAGCTGTTTCAAATCTCTTACCTTATATTCATAAAGCAAAGACCGGAGAGTTCTGCCTCTCTTGTTTTAGTAAAAGAACCCCCAATTACAACCCTTTACCCTCTTACTTCTATTAATAATGATCACCTCAAAGCTTTTATTGTATTAACAAACTCCTAATGAGACAACTCCATCATCCAATTAAACTCTGGTCAGATAGCAATCAAACTCACCCATATTCCAAAGACTTTTTTTTTCTTTGTCTTGTCTTGTCTTACATATTTAAGAAATCCTTATGCCTATGCCATGTATGTTTACGTGTCCTCGCTACATTATATTAATAAATATTCATAAAAGCAACACCTCATTTTTTTGTAATCCCATATTGAGGCTCCTGTTTGATGGGATAAGTCCTTACTACAGATCAAATTGGACCAGGCCATAAATTGCTGCAGCTAATCAATAGCTGTGACCAACAGGTGCTTACCTGGCTCATCCTATATCTAATCATTGTTTAACCTCAATATGCCCATCAGAATGACTGAGACAAGGCAATGTGAATGGATTCACAGTCCCACTGCTATGTCTATGGCAAAATCACTGGAATAAAGTTGACAGATTTCAGTCCAAAAGTGTTGATTTTCCTTTATGGTTTTGAGTACCACTTGAAAATAGACTATAATTGGATCCCTACTCAATATATTCATATTTTTGTTGTAGAAGTAAATCAGATGGGATCAGGGCTGGACTGGGGATGATTAGGTGGTCAAGGGTCTTTGAGGCCAGACACAGCCAAATGATGTTTGTGCAGCCGCCGGCATGATATGCGCAACAGCATGTTACATTTTTATATTCATGTAGCGTGTGGCTATGAGTATCCAGCTTGCAGCTGCACACTTGCAGGACCCAATGCATCTTTGGAGAAGCAGTATCAATAAGTATATGGCCCTGCTGGGCACCAGGAAAATACCTTATGTGCCAAATGGACAGTCTGGGCCTTTAAGATACTACACAACATCCAATCACTTCTAGTAAAGAGGTACAAACATCTGCAAGACTTGTATATTCACATTTCCTCTTATAGTTATTTGTGACTATTAAACATTAAGTATAGTGATAATATGACATTCATGCTTAAAGGGTGCATGTCAGTCCAGTGCACTAACCTGACAAATTATTATTTGGTAGTTGCAGTTTATAAAAATGACAGCTGATTGGGGCCCCAAATCAGGACAGTTTGCTTCCTCATATATAGATATACAAACTCTGGACCTTACAACTACTGGCAGTAACTGGCAGTAACATCAAAAAGTTAGTACACACTTATACAGAAGCCAAAGAATAACTGATATTATGCAGCATCCAAGTAGAATTTTATAACATGAATACGGCAGGGGTGCATCACTTTTACACATATCCCTGATTAAAGGTACCATCTGGTCATTCTAATGTGTTTTCTTCTGGTTTTCCTCTCTTTTAGTAGATGCTGGCTTCATCTTCTGAACATTATGTTATCTGTAATTGTAAACCGAGTCATGCACCGTCATGTAACATTCACCAGGTAAACTTGGAAAATGAATCTCACAAGTAGAAAACAGCATGTGCAAGGTTAATCCGAGGAAGAACACATAATGACAACTGGTTGACATAAACAGTAGTCAATTTGGCATCTCATCTTAGTACTGAGTGAGCAGAGCCGGCCTTAGGTGTTCCGGCGCCCTGTGCGAACTACTCCTCTGGCGCCCCCCCTCACTACCCCCCGTGCCTTCAAACTACCCCCCCTGCCCCTTCAAACTACCCCCCCTGCCCCTTCAAACTACCCCCCGCCCCTTCAAACTACCCCCTATGCCCCTTCAAACTACTCCCCTCTGCCCCTTCAAACTACCCCCCCTCTGCCCCTTCAAACTACCCCCCCTCTGCCCCTTCAAACTACCCCCCCCCCCTCTGCCCCTTCAAACTACTCCCCTCTCTGCCCCTTCAAACTACTCCCCTCTCTGCCCCTTCAAACTACCCCCCCTCTGCCCCTTCAAACTACCCCCCTCTGCCCCTTCAAACTATCCTAACCCTTCTCCTTATCCTAACTCACCTTGAGGAGTCCTGCCGGCATTTCATGTTGAGCGCCGGCACCGCGACGGAGTCACGGAGAGTAAGGGGCGTCGAGCGGTTGCTGAGAACTTCACGAGCAACCGCTCGGCGCCCCTGCCCGGGACATAAATGAAAACATTGTTGGTTTTTTTTGTTGTTGGTTTTTTTAACTTTAATTAGCATCCTCCATGTTAAATAAAGTTAAAAAAACTTTATTTAACATGGAGGTTGTTAAATAAAGTTAAAAAACCAACAACAAAAAAAAACAACAATGTTTTCATTTAGGTGCAGAGGGGGAGAGGGGGGGCGGCAGCAGCAGCGGCGGAGGACCCCGCGGCGGCAGCGGCGGAGGACCCCGTGGCGGCTGCGGAGGAGGACCCCGCGGCGGCGGTGGCAGCGGCAACGGCAGCAGCGGCGGCGGGGGAGGACCCGGCGGCGGCGGCGCCCCCTGGAGTGTGGCGCCCTGTGCGGTCGCACAGGTCGCACACCCCAAAGGCCGGCCCTGTGAGTGAGCCTCAGCTGCCTAATTCTACTCAATCTTGCTGATTCTGTTGCAATCAGTAAGTAATCTGACAGTAAACTGGGCCGTTTGACTCAATTTGGCTGTGATCTGTTTTGACATTGGCCGTTAGTGAGTGTGCAGAATAACACCCAATTCAACTTGTCAATTTAAATAACAGACTTTGGTTTCCACCTAATCATCCTTCCATGAGCAAAGTCCCAGGTGCTTCGTAGTTCTAGAGCAAAAACACAGAGAAGACTAGAGATAAATTGTCATGTTGCTTTTACCTGGATAAAATCAGTGGAGATAAACATGCACAAATTGGGGCTAGGAAGGAAAGAATTCTAAAATTAGCTAATGTATAATGAATACACGCAAGGTAACACACATATATAATTATTTCTATTTGATTTATAAAGCAGCACCGTACAACAAGAATGTTGCAGTGCCGTTTATAGTTATGGCAAAGGATCTAGTTGATTATAGAGCAGTTTAGGCATTTACTCTCCTTCAATGAAACTGTAATACTCCTAAAGAGATTAGATGGAAGGAAATAAGGAGGGCTAAACTGATAGAAGGGGTGAATGAAGGTAAAGAACTGAAGCCATTCAGTGAATTTAAAGATGGGCGGACATACGTTAAAAATGCTTGTTACCATTTTATCTAAAATTTAGGAAAGTTTTTGTTGAAAATGGTCGATAATCTGAAGGGTGGAAAGTGAAACAGTTTTTGGTCCGATTGTGTATGCCGAGAATGAATTGTAACAATGGGAAGTAGGAACCATAAATGTAAAAAAAGAGAAAAGGATAGGTTGTGATTTCGGGATACAGGCAAAATTGAGAATAAAAAAGTGTATGGGACTAGAATAAAGAACCAAGAGTATGGCACTAATATTAATGGTTTATAAGTAATTAGTAAGTGACAGCCAAAAAAAAGAAGATAACGAGAGGCAAGGGGTATGAACGTTAAATTGAGGTTAAAAGATCACATTTGGTTTCTGCAGTCTAGTGCAGGTGCAATTGAAAAAGAAGTTTAAACATAGAGTGAAGTGCCAGCAAGATCATAAAACTAAAATTCTGTACATACTTTTATCTTTTTTAAGTGTCTGCTTAATCGATTCTTGGCTCTGACCATCCTTTTCATTTGTTATTTCTTCCATAAAAAAGGATGCCTAGATAATAGATTTGTGCGTGTTTATACCTTATTTGTAAATATTTTCTGTTTAATATGGCAAAAGGGAAACAGTGCATCAAGGAAGGACGTCATAATGTGTCTGATATTTGCAGGATAATTGTTTTATTGGTAGAGGAAGGTTTGGTTTCCTTAGCTCTGTAGGACATTCCCTGGGAAGTGCAACCACATCCACGGCAAAGGGAGCCTGAGATCAAACGAATAGACACATGATACAATGGCCTTTGAAACACGTCATTTTCATTGCAAGTAGACTATCAATATTTTTAATTGTTAATCTGCATTGAAAATAACATTCTGCTGCATTTAAAATAGATGCATATTCACAAAACACCAACTAACCAGAATCTAATAGATTTCCTATGCCTGCTTATATGGACATGGCTGGTATAGAGCAACCTTTATCATTGAGCTGACATGACACAAAATTTGTTTTCTATGATATTAAGCTTTCAAGAGTAAGGCCCTCTTCTCCTTTTGTTTTGATGCGGGCCAAATGTATTGTCAATTTTAAATGGCCTCATTGCCCCCTATTGTAACAGCGCCAGCAAATCTGCTGCTGCTATATAAACTGATGTAATGTAATGCGTGACTACATTATCTTAACCGGGCGAGGTATTGGTGAAATACCTGCAAGCAACATGAAGCATGGGAAATTATATGTAATTAGCATATAATCATTGGCACAAGCAAATCAGTCGCAGGAACCAGTGAAAATCCTGAGGTTTCAATGCACCTGGTAACAGTGCCTGGTCAGCTGTTATGTGCTGAGGGCATAAACCACAGTGAAGGGTGCTAAGAAGAACTTCTGTCTTATTAAAATCACACAGAGAGTTGCCACTGTTAGATTGAGAGTGTATACTCCCACCAGTTTTGTTTATTACTAATATCAGATTAACCATAGGTTTTCAAGAATATTGTTTGTTTTTTAAAACCAGTTGTAGGTTCTTAGGCAGCTGCATGACAGTTGTATGTGTTCTAGCTCTGTTATCTTACCCCATTCTACTTGACAAACACCCTGACTCGATGTCATACTGCCTGGGTAAACAATAGAATATCTCAGTATTAATCAGCCAGACACCCTGACTAATAAAAGTCTGTGGAGTATTAGACTTCATTAACATTGCCATAACTATTCAGTTCAGTCTGGTGTTGGAGCAAAATATCACATAACCAAAAATGGCCATCTCCAGGCCTGCGGATTAAGGAAGTTTATTAGAACAAAATGAGATAAAATCACGTTTATGTCAATACTAACCTACATAACTGTATACAGCACTGTATATAACATACATATTGACATATATGGGTATATTTATTGACATATACCTGGATTTATCTCCTTTTGTTCTAAATTCTGCCCAAACAGTGGGAAAACATCTAAAACCTCATTTGTGGTAAATAATTTAATTACAAATTACCCATGAGTTCAAGTTAACTGTTGACTCACTGCAGTTCATAGACAAGAATAATGGAGTTTACTATATTGGGAAGAGAGGCAATGGAGTAAATATGTTTATTGCGCTGATGTAAAAAAGGATATAGAGTCATGCAAGCTTCCAGGATGTCCGAGGTCTCTTTCATCTTTTTCCTAGGTTGTCTCGTGTTGTTTGTCTACTAGTTTTGACTATGGGTTAGTCTACTAGTCTTGCAATGAACATGAAACCTTTTTATTCTGTTAGGATTGTTGTCTACTGTAACAGGAGAGTTGCTTGTCAATCCCCTTTTCCCCCATATGGCATCTGAATGCACCCAGAGCTCATATTTGCTTGGCATTTGACTCTGTCACCACTAATTTCTTCCTACAGCATTATTGTCCCTAGTCCTCACCTAGGAATATTTATAAACTTTATAAAGTATTTTCTTTTTACTCTATCTCTCATCAACAATTTTATTTTGTGCCACCCTGCAGCAGATTCAAAGTAGTTAATCGGTTTCACTCCAGGTGCTGCTGAACTACAAAAGCTGATGATTCTTCTGAGCTAAGCATCAATTTAATAAGAATAAGCAAACATAAAAAGCCACTTCATTAATGGGCAAGTTGGTATATAACCACTGATACTAATTTAATTCATTGCATTAATATACTAGGCTGTTAGAAAATAGTAACTGGAAGTTGTTTTGCTTGCATAAGATGCCTCTATATATATGTATAACTCAATAACATTAGTGATAATAATCAGTGTCATTGAATTCTGGTGCTAGTCTCTATTAAGCAGAAAGTGTAAAATATTCACATATTAAATCCATACATAGTTAAGACACACAAGGCGTTCTGTTAAGAACAAGAAGTACCAATTACAGGTCTAGTGCTTAACAAAGGACATTTAGCAATCTGTTGGCGCTTCTCTGCAATATAAAAGGCCAGCAGAGAGGTTGCAATGTAGATGACTTTTCTAAACAAATACGTTAAAGCCGCAGTTTACTTAAGAAGCACTTTTCAGGCTGCTAAGAATAATTTCATACACTAGTTTGCAATCATGTAGTTTTATTACTGATTTTATATATTTGTATTTATTATGTAAACTTGTATATTCTTCCACCATAGACACCTACTAGGCACATTTTTTAGTATAGGTTTGGAGACCTTGTAGTGAATAATAAAAATACACACTTTCAGACAACTTTGTAAGCTGAGCATTACCTATGCTTGAAAGGTATCACCAAGGGCAAAGGGCTGGTATGGGAAAAGGGCTGTTATAGAAGGAGTTTACATATGGGAAATAGATGTAGCTGATGGTCTAAGAGAAGATGGCATTTTTATTGGGGGTTCCTGGGGTCTTCTACACATATGAAAGAATAAACCACTCGGAACCCAAATGCTTATGCAGCGCTATATTGTTTTATGTTGGTCCAATAAGAGGTATCACCTTTGAATAAAGATTCAAGGTAAATTTACATCAGAGTATTGATTTAAACATTTTTTTCCTGAAGAAGGACTTAGCTGGTTCTTCATAATGGGCATTTTAATCTGACGAACCAAGAAATCGAAATTCAGTAAAGTCAGGAAGTTGAGATGGCAACTCTCCTGCAAACGTAATAGCAAATTCCAGCTTTAGTTACTAAAGCCCACTGTATAATATTATAACCAACATGGGAAGTGTTATTGAGCCCCTCAAATAGTTTTATGTTTCAATGTTCAGAAACCAGCTACTGATGACAAAAATGACAGACAGTCTCATAAAACCTGAAAAATAAATACATCAATATCCATGTTGTTTAATATCTGTCCATAAATACACATGAACAAACACTACTTTATTGCTTTATAGTCATTTTTATTATTTAATCAGTATTTATTTTGTCAAATAAAAACAGAAAAACAAACAAGCACATCAGCACCGTGAGCTCTCCAAAATACTTAAAACACTTGTGATTATCTAGACAGAAAGACTCTTCACCCCCTAGGGGGTTTAGCTGGGTGAAAAACAAATACCACAGGTTTTTGTGATGATCTAAAGTGGAGATGCTAAACCCCATCTGATTGCTTAGCTCCTTTTATTTATTTTAACAAGAGGCCGCCTTCATTATTGAAAGCAAAAATACAGATTTTAAAGAGGTTGTCACATTTTAACATCTTACCAATAGAACAAATGCTTTCTTGAGTCCTAAGACAATGGAAGAAGATTGACCAGTGACATTAGCTTTAGAGTGTATAAGTACAATAGGTGATTTCGCAATTGTTTAGCCCCAATGGTATTTGTTATGCTAAATAATAAAGATGTTCCTTTGAAAACACCAGTACACGTTATACTGTATTAAACATTCATTCTGTAAGAATAGTGCTTAGGATATAATTGTGACCATATTACAACCAGTATTATGGTGAGAAATTTGTGTAATGTAGAATACATACTAAAACACATTGGAATATGCTATGGCAGCCTGTCCGTGTGAAGTGGCCATGTGGGAGATGGAATGGAGGTCCCTCCTGTAACAGCACAGACCTCAGTTTATGAACTCACAAGGCAGCTATCAAGGACTGTAAAAAATGCCCCCAAAATAGGGACTGGCCCCCTGAATCCTTGAATGATTTGAAGGAAATATGCAAAATGTACAGTGTAATTAAACCACTTTGCTAGTTAGACACTGCCTTGCTCCTCTGTTACACTTAACATACGGTAGCTACAACATAAACTCCATAGCGGTATTCTTTTCGCATTTAATGTTAATGTTTCACATTGGAAATGCTCATCTTACACATGATTCCTACTCCCCAACTCATTTGCTGCTGTAATATTTTATTTGTCTGGTTCTGTATATGTAATCACTTGCTAGCTCTTGCACTATTTATAGGGATGCTTCAAGATCCAAGTTCAAATTCAGTTACTATTATCTTCCAAAGCCTTTACTAATACTTATGCTCCTTAACCATCTAGACCCGTGTCTTTTGTCCAAACATACATCAAACAACTCCCTGCATGCGGTTTCTTTTTCCCCCTCAAAACATTGTTCCATTTTATAAGAATTTTATAGGAATTATAATATTTATATCTTGCAAATTTTTGCAAGATCCTGTTTTTTCCCCAGAAGAATCATTTTATATCCTATACCATGAAAGGGTTAAAACAGCTAGGGTACATGTTTTTGAGTCAGTGTAATCTAGTTTTGGCATCTTTTACCAATCAATACATAGTAGGGGGCTATAATTGTGATAAAATTGCACTTGTGCCATTGAGGCAGAAAATTATTTCAGTCAGTTTGGGCATAATACAATTGATTAATGTTTGTATTCATTTCTCCAGAGATTCATATTACTTTCAGTGGCTGATCTATTGATCTAATTGATAAGCAGATATTATTTTTTATTCCCCAGAAGTAAACTTAGAGTGCCCTGGATATCCCTAGAGTATAAAATACCTTTGTATGTGCCATAAAAAAACACAGAAA
Source organism: Spea bombifrons (assembly GCF_027358695.1). NCBI lineage: Eukaryota > Metazoa > Chordata > Amphibia > Anura > Pelobatidae > Spea > Spea bombifrons. Next base: position 97,892,579 of record NC_071088.1, on the reverse strand, counting down.
GTTGAATAACCTTTTCTTCCACTCAATGGAAAATTTAATTCCAGTTGTAGTGTAGGCCACCACAATCACAGTCTATAACTACAACTCCCACGATGTTCAGCCAGCAATATGGCTGCTGAATATTATCGTAGGTACAGTCAACTAGTAGGTGCAGTTTGTACTGAAAACTTCTTGTTTTCCCACCCCAATCCAATCTACATTTACCAGTTACTATTCCTGCTACTTCTGGCTCTTGGGATGTCACAATGTCCAGCATGCTTGCCAGCTGCTTTTATATATATATATATATATATATATATATATATATATATATATATATATATATATATATATATATATGTATGTATGTATGTGTGTGTGTGTGTGTGTGTGTGTATGTGACGCTATGTACAAGGAAAGATAAGAACTGGGCAGAAAAAAAATGAAATAGAAAAAAAAGCCAATGTGCCACAATATCAGCGAATATAGATTAGTGCACATGTCCTTTAACAAAATCCATCAAGTAAAACTTAGATGCTGTGGAGAACTATGGATATACCTGGGAACTGTCTAGGTTTCACCCAGCCATCAGGAGAAGCCCTGCTTCCTTGTTTCTCTGTATCAGTTTCTTTTGTTCCTGGATAAGGGAGCAATGTTTGGCCATGCCCACTAAAGCCTTATTCCCCACCCAGTAAAGGCTGTTTGGGGCTAGTCCTGACCCTGCAATTGGCTGCCACACTCTTATATCCAACTAGCCCTGCCCATTCATTAAGCCACTGCCCTAGAAGAAGGGGAACATCACATAGCCTAGGTATCAATATGGAATATCTAATAACGTTCAGAAGCCAAACAAATATTGGCAAAAACAAGAGAAAATGCAGTATTGAACTGACCTACACCACTGACATTAACAACTGAACACATGGATTTAATGCTTATATGCAGGGCCGGCCTTTGGGGTGTGCGAGCTGTGCGGCCGCACATGACGCCATGGCAGCAGGGGCGCCAGGCTTCCATCCTATCACAAAGGCCAGGGCTGTGCTGAGGCGGATGCACGGTGTGCACGGCAACCAGGCGGCAGGGAGCGGAGGGTGAGAGAAAAAATTTCAGCGACTGCTCGGCGCCCCTCTGCCACCACCCGCCTCGTCGCTGCCCTGACTGGAGTGGTGGGAGCGCGTGGCCTCTGTCTTAGTGCCAGCACTTCATGCTGAGCACCAGAATATGATGTCAAATCCTGGTGCTCATCAGTGAAGGTGCGGCAGAGCAGCAAGACAAAGGCCTTGTGCTCTCACCGCAGGACTTCAGCAAGGTAAGTGAACTACAAAGGGGGGGTGAGGGGGTAGATAATGAGAAGTGGGGAAAGGGGGTAGATAGTGAGAAGAGGGGGTAGATAGTGAGAAGGGGAGAGAGGGTACATAGTGATAAGGGGGTAGATAGTGATGAGGGGGTAGATAATGATGAGGGGGTAGATAGTGAGGAGGGGGTAGATCGTGAGAGCGGGTAGATAGTGAGAATGGGGTATACAGTGAGGAGGGGGTAGATAGTGAGAGGGGGTACATAGTGAGAAGAGGGGGTAAATAGTGAGAAGGGGAGAGGGCGTAAATAGTGAGAAGGGGAGAGGGGGTAGATAGTTTAAAAAGGGGGAATAGATAGTGAGAAGGGGAGAGGGGGTATATAGTGAGAAGAGGGGTAGACAGTGGGAAAGGGGGTAGACAGTGAGAAAGGGGTAATAGATAGTAAGAAGGGGGGAGAGGGTGGGTAGATAGCAAGAAAGGGGGAATAGATTGTGGATGATTTGTGTGAATGAGTGAGAGAATGAATGATTGTGTGAATAAAAAAGCGACTGTATAAGTTTTTGTGTGTATCATGGATGTTTAGTGATTTGGGGAAAGACAAAGATGGCCAAAGTAGGGTGTTTATGGGACAAACATGGCACAGGGTGGGCTGTTTGGGGACAAAGATGTTTTACGCAGGGCTATTTGGGGACAAAATTGGCTCAGGCTGGCCTGTAATCTGTGTGTGTAATCTGGGTGCCGGTGGACACCAGGGCTGGCTTTGGGTTGTGCAACCTGTGATCTATGCCTGTAATTTAGTTTTTTTTATCTATACCTTTAATGATGAGTTGATATGTGTTTTCAAATTTATTTATACCTGCAAAGCTGGGTTTGTGCGTTATTCTGTTGATCTGTATCTGTTTCTATACATTACTTATGTATACCTGCAAATACAGTGTTTGTATGTCTTATTTAGTTGAGTTATACCTGCAGTGCTGAGTTTACATGTGATTTCCAGTTGATGTATGCCTGCAGAGCTGGGTTTGCATGCTAGGGAGCGTGGAGGGGGACTCAAGGAAATGCTTGCGAAGGGTCCAATTTTTTCAATTTTGAAAAAAAAAATTGTTACAAAGAATAACAGTCCCCCTCTATATTTAATGTACATTATTGTTACCAGTGTTTCCAGTTATATATTATTGTATTGCACTTGCACATAAATAATCTCTAATTAAAACTAGTTACAAGATTTTTTTCCTTTCTTTTTTGTGGGGCATGGCCGCCAGAAGAGTAGCCTGCAGAGGCCCTGCTTACATGTACACAGGCAAAGTCATTACACATTTTGTTAGTAGATGGAGTCTTCTTGTGGTGATTCATCTCAAAGACGTTTGTGAATGAGAAAGGAGTGATTATGTATTACGTTAAATAAAATTGTATTCTAGAAAAAAGGGATAATATAGCTAAAACAGCAGATATCAGGTAGACGCCAGTTAAAAATAAATACCAACTATTATAAAGTTTTGCATAAACATATTTCTTAGTTACTAAGATAGAAACGTTTGGAAAAATTAGAGTAGAGTTGGGGGGAAAAGCAAGACATAACCAAACAGATGCTTTTGGCTTTTTTACTTCACTAAATGTGGTGCTCACACAATGCAGTATGTGACACCAATAAACAGGTACAAGGATAAGAAAAACTCAAATCCATTAATAGCATTATGTTTTGTATCTGATAGGCTAACACTGTGCAGTGTGTGTGTTTTAGTTCAACACATTAGCCCTTGAAATAGAAAAGATAACATTCCCATGTTATCATATGTAATGTAAAGCAAACATAATTTACATTTATACAGGGACTATTCTTGATTATTTTATTATAATTAATTTTATGGAATGAAAAAATATTATGAATCAATGATAACTGTCCTAAAACATTAAAAATTAAAATCCACAGAAATAAATATTTGCTCTTCGATAGAACAATTTATAGACTTGAAACTGCTATTATAAATTCCAAATGATTTTACATGGTTACACTTGTGTCATATTATGGGGCTAAGGGCCGGCATTACATTCTTAAATTAGTTTTTTAATCAAATAAGTAGTGATCCATATTTCTGTAAGACAAGGTTGACTCTTATGTTCTGACTCTGGCATTAAGCATGAAACACAAATTATTTTAAGTTAAGATCCAGAGCAGTTATTAGTATAATGAGTGGTACACGCTTCAGCCAATTTAACAGCAATCACTATAATTGGACCAGTGAATTTACTTTAACATTTTACACTATTTGACTTTTATGATCTTGTTTGTTGCTCTCTGGTTAAAGCCATTCTCTTAATAATTTCTGCTATTTTTACATCCAATTACTGCTAGGCAAGTGGAGGAGAATTTTATACTGGACAAAAAGAATGGAACATTTAATGAATTTCCTGGGTAATTACGGCAGAACAAACATACACTAATTTTTAGGTCAGCTGACTTGTCCAGTTGAATAGTTAATGTTTTATCGTGTATGTTTAACCTCATTTTCATTTTTGATCTGTGCCAGAACTTGTACATTAGTAAAACTGTTCTTTATACATGATAAAAATATTTATTTTACTTAATATTTATTCACTTCAATCTTCTCACCCTCTGCTAGTATTGGGGTATGTGTTGGAAGGGGGGTATCCTTTTTTCAATAATATGGACACAAAAAAACATAACTTAAATAACAAGCAGTATCCAAAAGAACTAAAAAATATTTATAATTGTGAAAACTGTGAAAAATTATATATTATATATATATATATATATATATATATATATATATACTGTATATACAGACCTAGGGGCCAGGACTACAGATGAGGCTCCTGGGGGCCATAGCTGTAGTTTGGGCCCTTTGGTCCCACTACTGCAGATTTGGGCCCAATAGTGCAGATCACTGGCAAAACTACAGGGGTCGCAGCTGTGACCGGGCTTGCGCATACCTTCCCCGGCTGCCAGAGAGGAGATTTCCCTGCAGCGCTGCAGGGAATTATCTTCTCTGCCAGCCGGTGAACGTCCGCTCAATGAACGCAGACAAACCCTGCTGCTGCTGCTTGTACTTCCGCCGTAGCTTCTATGACGCAGCACCAGCATCACATGACCTTCCGCCTATATGACACTCTGTCTCCAGAAATGCCTTATAACCCCCCATATGCCACTCTGTCCCATGATATGTCTATTAACCCCCTAAATGCCAGAGTGGCATATAGGAGTATAAGGCATTTCTGGAGGCAGAGTGGCATTTAGGGGTTAAATGCATTTCTGGAGGCAGAGTGGCATATAGAGGGTTAAAGGCATATCTTTTTTTCCTAAAAGAATATTCAGATTTTGGGGGGTCGTCTTATAATCGAGCAAATACGGTGTATATATATATATATATATATATATATATATATATATATATATATATATATATATGGATGGAAGTCCACTTGTGTGTGTGAGCTTGCATGTATACTTGTGTGTGTGAGCATACATGTCTGTTTGTGTAAGTGAGGTGAGATGGAGTGTGTGTTAGTCAGTATGAGTGTGTGTAATATGTGTGTTTAAATATGTTGTATGTTGGAAGGGGAGTCAAAGAAGGCACAGGTGTAAAAAGTGTTAAAAACAATAATTTATAATGACCTGATGTTTCAGGTGATATTTAAATTAAAGATAAAAAATGTCTCCTTATAATGCTATAACACTGCTTGAATCCCAATGGTTTCGAGTATATGATCAGCTTATTTCTCTCACAGTGCAGAAGGAGAAAATTAAATAATCTCAAATAAGAACCACATTTATTTTATTAATATATACCAATGTATGTGGTTCTTATCTGTGCCCTTATGACCATTGTGGTTTGGATGACTGCTGGAAACCCCTATGAATTCATATGAGAAAAATATATTTGAACTATACTCCCATTGATATTTTACATTGTTTAGTACACGCAAATCTTTTTGGATTTGTGAATTGAGAGCGTTACAGAATGAAAATAATTCTGCAGGCTTAAACAGAGAAATACATTGGTCAGTGGTTTTGTAGAATGTAGTATTGTATTTTTGTACTATTACATGCAGGCTTAAACAGAAAAATACATTGGTCAGTGGATTTGTAGAATGTAGTACTGTTGTGTTTTTGTACTGTTTATTTTGTATTATTAAATTTTCAGTCACTCTAAGATTGTTTTTACATGCAAGTTGAATTTATGTGCATGTCACTTTAACACACCCTTTTTGGGTTAATTCACCCTGAGTGGAGTGAATAGAAATTACCTTGTTCAGTCATGTATGTTTATGTATCACCTTGAAGATGGTGTATGAATGATGAAACTGGTTGGTGTTATGATTGCCATTAAGATTACCACCCTGATTTATCTGTAAGTTCTGTGTTTGTGACCATTCTTTGGTGAGCGATTTCCAGCAAATTGTTTATTCAGATGGGACTGACTCTGTTGAACTGAGATACATTGTATCCACCAGACACGTGTAACTCCTCTACACTTTGTGCTCATATTGGTGAGGGCTATTTTGTAGCCATCTGTTCTGTTGCTTACCCAGTGAGTAGACCACTGTCATTATTTCGATGTACCTTCTATTTGATGTGTTCCGGTGACATTTTTAGTACACCTGGCTGATTAGGAACAGGAAATTGTTCAACCTTGACTTTTTGTTTCACAGGGGTATACATATTAGATGATGCATAAGCCAAATTCCCTCAGTCACTCATCACAATGGGTAAGACCAAAGGAATATAGCTGTGATGCACGGCGAAAGATTGTTGAGCTTCACAAAATGGGAAGTGGCTAAAAGGAAATAGCAAAAGTATTGAAAATGCCCATTTCCACCATTGTAGTCAACTGGAAATGTTACAAATCAATCTGGAAGAAGACGTGTATCTATATTGTCTCATCGCGCTGTGTAGAAGATGGTTCAAGTGGCCAAAAAATCTCCAAGGACCACAGCTGGAAAATTGCAGACATTGGGTCTTTAATGTTTTGGGGCTGTTTCTCTTAGGATACATGGCATCATGGACTTTATCAAATATCAATAGATATTAAATGAACACCTCACTGCCTCTACCAGAAAGCTTAAAATGGGCTGTGGTGGGATCTTCCAGCAGGACAATTATCCAAAACATACATCATAATCAACGCATAAATTGTTTACATAATTAAGGTCCTACCATGGCCATCCAAGTCCCCTGACTTGAACATCATAGAACACCTGTGGAGTGAACCAAAGGGGATAGTCCACCAACGTCAACCTCAAAACTGGAGGGATCTGGAGAGATTCGATATAGAGGAACAGTCTCAGATCCTTTGCCATGTATTCTCCAACCTCATCAAGCATAATAAGGGACAACTCAGAGCTGTTGTCTTGGCAAAGGGATGTAGCACAAAGTAGTGACTAAAAGGGTGCCAAACATATATATTTTGCTTTTTTTTTTAAATAAACCTGTGTTGTGCAATATTTTTTGCTATCCATGGGAGCAAAGTGTTTTTGTGTATTTTTTTAAGAAAGCATCAGAGTTAATTATTCACAGCCTTCTTTGTTCATATTTACCAATGGTGGCAATATTAGTAGAGGATACTATAGTGTGTGTGTATATGTATATACTGTATATATAGCTACGGAAGGCAGTGTGGCAAGAAAGAGGACATGTACCGGTATTTCAATGTGCGCATATGTGGTTGTGTATCTGATCGTTAAAGAACAATTAGCATACCTGGGAACTTTCAGGGTCCAGCTGCCCAAAGCCTCTCCTTGCCTGGATGTGGGTAGGCAGTCCCACTGATGTGTGCGTGTGTGTGGAGGGGGAGTCCCGCTATTATTGATTTAGGTTTAACCTTGGCCTAAGATAAAGTATATCTTATTGGTGCTGTCACAGAAAATATGTTGGGTGCAAACGAAGTATAACTGCTCCAGGGCCCAAAGCTCCTTAATCTGGCCTTGCTTGTTAATTATGGATAAGGGGAGAGGCGAAGAACTACTGTACCCAGTTGCCACTATACGTTTCCCTTGCTCTCATAAGAGGTGCTTATGGTAGGATCATAAGCTGGGGTGATGGGTGGGACGATGGGATGGAAATGGGGAGGGCTGATGGGAGATGCACGGTGCCCCCAGGCTTTAACGCTATACTAGGCCCCGATATTTCTTATAGTGGCCCTGATATTTACATATCCCACGTATGATCCCACTTTATATGTGCTGTTCAGTGGCACGTCCTAAAAAAAACTGACTATGGAGGTAACACCAGGGCAGGGAGGGAAAACACTTTGCTACAGAGCTGTGCTATTTTAAATTAAAAAAGGGAATAATAAAACAGCCATAGCTTTTACTTCATACATGGGTTGCAGACACTCCAGGCAAGGTACTCTTAGAAGAAAGGCCAAGTTGAGGCTTCATAATGCAATCATTTTGGCATTATCATATAGTGAATGCATTCTGCATACTGCCCATACCTCTTCTCGGGACATATACCTTATGCTGCAGCTCATAGAGTAGGAAAAGTTAGCTACACATCTGACATATTACGTGTCTGCTCTTGACATGTATGGGTCAGCAGCATGTAAGGTGTATAAGCGCCCGGGAGGGGAGGGGGGGGGCAAACGAAACGAATTCCTTTATCTAACCCACACTCTCCCGGCCTCCCCATTCACCTCAGCGCCCGGAAATCGCTCCAAGTGCAATACTCAAAGTGAAGGGCGTGTGGTGACGCTCAGATCGAGCCGGCCGTCCCATTGGTTAACAGACATTCTTGCTCCGCCCACAACTCAGAGCGAAAGGTCAGTCCTGCCATTCACTGGCAGCAATGGCGGCGCTCAGGGTTTTCACAGATGTGCAGAGAGTGGTGTTAACCTGGCAGGTGAGATGTGTCTGCTTCATGCCCTCCTCCTCCGCCGCAGAGCCGGCCTCTGAAGGGTTAATGAGTGCTAGCACTGGGGCCTTTCCCTGCATATAAAGGGCTTTATCCTTCTATCGCTTGCCTTCTACTTTACAAACGTGTGACCTATAGAGTGTGTGGTGCAGTCACACCGCTTACCGGCACTATAGCGTGCAATAGGAGCGAGTTATCAGACTATACCATGCCTGCCGTGGGGTGTGGGGGGGATACACTGATCTTCATTGAGTAGTTGACTACTTTAAGAAAAGTGTTGAAGGTGACTCTGACAGCAGTGTGTGTGTGTGGGTTAGTGTCCTTTCCCAGGTAGTGAGTTTGTGTGCGTATATATATATATATATATATTTATATATATATATATATATATATACATATATTTATATAAACGCACGCACACATCTGAGCTACTGAAAAAGTATCGCACGGTTACCATTACAATGTCATTCCTCTTATAACCTATGACCTATAGATACTCTGTAAAAGTCATTTGACTGCCCGCTGCTATCATACATATATAGTGAACAAGTCTTTAAAAAAATATATAAAATGGTATGCTGCCAGGGGTGTTGTATAATGTGTGTGTATGTGTGTGTATATATATATATATATATATATATATATATATATATACACATATACACATATACACACACACACAACACACACATGTTGAATGCTGGTTAAATAAACATCAGCAAAATATCTATCCCTACAATTTTCCTACCTGTCTAGAGACCTTAACATCTGGGCCGTAGGACTCCCCATCCAGAGAGTGCAAATATTTTGTATCGAAATTATAATATAATTATTATAATAAACATAATGGATGCTCTGTCTGCACACTGCTTTGTGTGTTCTGCAATGTTATATTCAGCAAATTTGGTAACTGAAGCATAATAGATTGTAATAAACGTATCATCAAATTTGCTTCTATGTTCTGTAATGTCTGAAATTGTCTGAAAGGATTAATAGGTGCAGCTCCGATGATCTTTTATTTATTTTTTGTTGGTTGGTTAGCCGCTTTTTGTATATTTTGAACCAAACTCTCTGTGTTCTTAAATATTTTTCTAAAGTCGTGGATGGCTGCATGAATTTTTTTATTTTTTTTTATGGACCCACGCTGAAGGTTATCCAGTTACTGTAAAATCTCAAGTCAGAATAGACATAGTACACATGGTAAACCTCAAACTACATTTTGAGAGAAAGCAAAAAATATATATAAGTAACATTGTGTAGGTACATCTAATGCAATAAAATAAAAATTATGTTTAATATATACACTTCCGCAATGTGAAAAAAAATGTGAGTATTTTATGTGATATTACTTTAGCTGTTGATATAGTTAAGGACAAATCCACATAGAATTTAGACTAGAGTATATTTCGGAGACACCCTGGATTTATTTATATATATATATATATATATATATATATATATATATATATATATATATATATATATATATATATTGATTTTTCCCATGGAGATCAGTACATGACAGTACTACAATTTAAACATTTAAAGTACATTTTAAGGAGCCCAACTTAAGCGGCCTCTAGAATGTGGCCAGCGCTGCCCAGATGCTGCTTATCTACTATAATTCTTATCCAACTCTGAAGGCTGATAGAAAATCCTGGATATTTTGGTTTGGCAGTAGCTGGAAGTAGACCTGTTGACTACCTCTGACCTAGAGACACTCAAGGACTGGCATTTGCGCCTGCTTGTTTTAGGACAGTAATTTTATATTTATGGAAGTGGAGTAATGTGTACTGTACGTGATGATTGGCAGTTATAAAACATTGGTGAAATACTTTATATGTTATCCCATTTCATGTAGGGCTGCAACAACTAATCGATAAAATCGATAATAATCGATAATGAAATTCGTTGGCAACGAATTTCATTATCGATTAGTTGAATCGATTATTATCGATTATAAAATGAGGGTTTTTTCAGAGCAAACGCTCTGAAAAATCCCCCTCATTATATAATCCGTTTAGTCTGACTCACCGTCTCACAGCAGCAGCTCCTACTTACTCCCCCTCCCTGTAATCACTGTGACAACTGGCCCCGCCCCTTCCTTCTCCAGGCCAGAACCACATGGCTGTGACACTCATCTAACTGTAAGTATATGTGTATATATATATATATATATATATATATATATATATATATATATATAAAAATGTGTATGTGTGTATATATATATATATATATATATATATATGTGTGTGTGTGTGTGTATATATGTATGTAATATATATATATTTGGGCTACTGAAAGTTAGGGGAGGTGGGGGTTAATTTAGGGGCAGTTATGGTTAGTGGGGTGTTTAGGGTTAATTTAGGGGCAGTTATGGTTAATTGGGTGTTTAGGGTTAATTTAGGGGCAGTTATGTTAATAGGGTGTTTAGGGTTAATTTAGGAGCAGCTGTGGTTAATGGGGTGTTTGGGGTTAATTTGAGGCAGTTGTGGTTAATGGTGTGTTTAGGGTTAATTTAGGGGATGCTGTGGTTGATGGGGTCTTTAGGGTTAATTTAGGGGATGCTGTGGTTAAGGGGGTGTTAAGGGTTAATTTAGGGGCAGTTATGGTTAATGGGGAGTTTAGGGTTAATTTAGGGGAATCTAAATCCTGGGGGCAGTGAAGTGACATATCTGGGGGTATAAGGCATATACAGTATATAAGGCATATGTGGGGAGGGCAGTGTGGCATGTCTGGGGAGGACGGAGTGGTGTATCAGGGTGTATAAGGCATATCTGGGGGTAGAGTGGCATATCTGGGGGTAGAGAAGTGGCATGTCTGGGAGGCAGGGTGGCATGTCTGGGGAGGATGGAGTGGGGTATCAGGGGATATAAGGCGTATCAGGCACAGTGGCAGATGTGGGAGGCAGCGTGGAGTGGCAGATGTGGGAGGCAGCGTGGCATATGTGGGAGGCATTGTGGAGTGGCAGATGTGGGAGGCAGCATGGCGTGGCATATGTGGGGAGGGCAGGGTGGCATGTCTGGGGAGGATGGAGTGGTGTTTCAGGGGGTATAAGGCGTATCAGGCACAGTGGCATGTGGGGGGTAGAGTGGAGTGGCAGATGTGGGAGGCAGCGTGGAGTGGCAGATGTGGGAGGCAGCGTGGAGTGCTGTGGTAGGCAGCGTGGCATATGTGGGGGGGCAGCATGGCATGTCTGGGAGGCAGCGTAGCAAGCCTGGGCTCAAATGTGCATATATTGGGAGGCTGGTTGGGAAATAAAGACAAGAAATGTATTATCAAAGTTTTTTTTATTCTGCTGTTTGTATTTAACATCATTTGTTTAGTAAATTATTTTAAATGAAAAATTTACATTCATTTTTTTTATCCGATTAATCGATTAATCGAAAAAATAATCGGCCAACTAATCGATTATTAAAATAATCGTTAGTTGCAGCCCTAATTTCATGTATTCACTCCCAGCCAGTGAGCACGGCTCTCTATAATGTTTTAATATGTTTAGCCTTTGGACTGTCTTCCTTGTAGTTAACTTGCAACAGAAAGCTAGTGGTAACTTAATGAAAAGATTTGTCCACAGAAAATCCAAATCATATTTTTATATCACTGCTTCTCCTGCTAGGCACATTGTCTTATGTTTTGAAGCATACCTATGGCTGCCACGTTTTGCCTAGCTGTTTCCAGTATACTCTTTGAGGAGGAGTGGTTTTAAAGGTGACAAACGTTTTTTTAGAAACACGTTTGACAGCGGAATTTTAGCCCATCTTGTCTGCCCGTTCTTCCCGCTGTAAAGACCCTTCAATTGGTCTCATCCTTGTTTTGGGATAGCTATATGCCTATCCCGTGTGTATTTATATTCTCTCCCTCTATTAGCCTCTATCACTTCTGCTGGCAGGCTGTTCCAACCTATCTACCAACACTTTAGTAAAGTAAAACATCCTTACTTGGCATTGAGCATTGTGACTCTTGAACCAAACTATGGCTGTCTCGCCAATTCCAAGATAGTTGGTATAATTCAGCATCTTCATAGTTGCCAATATTCCTGATTTGTTTTGTGGTGTTCCAAACAGGAGGTGTGTACATGTCCTAACAGCAATATATATTGACAAGTATGCATGTTGCCTGCATAAAATTATGCAAGTCCCTAAAATGAAAAAATGAATGTGATCACATGATTTGAAATATATACAGTGATTTACTTTACTTTTTTAATTGACCTCAGTATGCAGGTGACTTGCTCAGAACTGTGCCCCTCTTGCACACAACACCATCCAGCAGCCTCTCTCCTTGCTGTAGACATAATGATCCAGTGGCCTGTCTTTTCTCCCTGTGTATATTATGATCTGACATCCCCTCACTCCACATATTGGTCTATCTGAAACCGCACTGCCAATTCTGGGGCAGGGGCTTACAGAGAAGGTCCTTTCATAGAAATTTCACCGTATGTCTTGTCACAGCCAACAAGTTGTTTTTTTTCCCCTGCTGATTTCCTGTGTTGATTTTTTTTTTCTTTTTATCCATTATCATAATTTATAAGCATTTTGTATTGGTCCCCATGGTAGCCAATGGCACTGATTGTTGCCTCCATCACCAATCTATACTTTTGTACAGCACACTTTTTGATTTGTATACATACTGTGCTTGCATCCCATTATAATGTTTGCCTTGCTAGTGCAATGAAGCGTATTATTACTTAAAGCTGTCAGGATTTATGGTGGATGTGAAAATATATAATTAGCCTATGCAAGCTACTGAATGTCTACCAACACTTGAGCCAGTGTACAGGTTTGTAGGTGAAAGGCTATTTCCTTTTGGATTTTTATTTAGCCTTTTCCTTGCGAGTATGTCACAGAAATGTCTGTCTGCACTTTCACCCAGTTTATTTGGTCTTTTACACCTATAATGAAGTCACTTTTGTAAGTGCCTCTGTGAATTTCTATGATTAGCCAGCCATAAGTTGCTTGTACAATCAGTTAACTGTATATTACAGTAGCAGATTTCCCACATGAGAGCTTCAGTTTTCTCGAGTACCCAGAAAGAATCCTGACATAGTAACTACAGCTTTACCCCTCTTTGGGCCACTGACCATATTGTTGCTAATCTTCATTGCTTGCTCACCGATGTTCCATGCAGATCATCTCTTATGGGGTGAGGAACACCCATAAATATTATATCATATGAAAAGGTAGCATTTCCTATGAAGCCATTCCCTATACGCTATTAAGCCTTATGCATTAAGTTAGCCCTGGAGGTCTGTTGAATTTCACATACAGCTTTTGTTATGCATTTAACTTCACTGGTTGTTCAACTCAAAGGAAACTTACTGGACATGAGTTTCGCTCCAGTTGCATTACGTGGGGGGAAAGGTCAGTTCTTTGTGCTGGACAATGGCAGTGTATAGGGCACATTGTTATCGTGCTATTTCACAATCCTGGTTGCCTTCCATTCATCCTTTTGAGGCTTCTTTATTTGTGTTATCTGCTTCGCCTCTATGGTTTTCCAGAAGTCAGATAGTTGGGTTACTAATAAATTTATGATCATTATGATTATTGCACCAGTTTCAATCTTTTCTAATACACAGATGACAAGTATTTTATATGCAGACATGTTTTGTAAGCTATGCAGTCATATTCAGTAGTGTTATTATTGTTGCATATCACCCTTTAATGTAGTAATTGATGGCACTGTATTAATATATAAAATATTTTTCATAGGTGTAATCAAACTATAAATGACATCATGTCTTGTACTAATTACAATGCCTTCCCTCTCTAAAGGGTATTTATTTGCTTTGCGAAGAAACTTTATTTTGGAGGCAAACCTATCCCTCTTTATCAGGCATTGTACGCTTCCAGCAATTCATCAAAACGTGTAATTCAAGTCAGTTGGCAATAACTCTTTCCTTCCTTCCTAAGCCATCTGAATTTCTGAAGCCTGCTTTGTAGGTAAAAGAAGTAACTCTGCATGGCTAATAATAGGAAGAGGAATTCAATGTCAACTCTTTCTTACCTTTTACAGCTATCTTGAAAAGCAAAATGCTCCACCTTTCTAAGAGACTTGCCTCCAAGGCCATAACATCAGTTTAGAGTGTTTTGTGTACCTTCGGGCATTATATGTTCTATGTACTGTGCTCCTGGGTCCTTCCTATTAATCCTATTCAACTGCATATAGTCCTACGTTTACAAAGTCAAAAGTGCTCGCGGCCAACTGTGTTCTCACCTCGTTTTAACAGTAAAGAAGTGCCGCGCACAGAAATTAAAAGGATACTCCAGCCATCATATGAACTTTAATGCATACGATAGGTGCTTAGTCCCTTTTAAATTTTGGTGTAGTGATGTCAGGAACTGGATCCATACAGACGACTGTAATGACCCAGAGCGCCCAAGGATGGAGTTCAGGAGTTATTGCGCAGTAGCTGAGATGCCTGGTGCAGGGCGACTGCAATCACCCGGGTGATGAGCACCTAGGGTTGTGCAGCCACAAACCAGCACCCTGACATAGCAGCGGATGTTGTCCAGTTCAAAACAAAGTAATACCCTGCAGGCACCCCGGAGCAGGCATGAGACATAGCACTCGAATCATGTGCAGTGGGGGGGGGGGGACAAGAGAAGCAGCTCCGCAGCCTGAACGGAGCCTGACAAGTGATAAGACGCAAAAAGCCTCAGAAAAAAGCCCAATAGGTTAGAAATAATATACTGTTTCTCAAAAACAAATTAAGTGAAAATCAAAACATCAATCCTTTTCATGAAAACATATTAACTGGCTTTTTTTTTTCTTTTACTGTCTTCATATATGAATTCATTAAACTTATGGGTGAATCGCCATTTCTCAGCTGTCTGTGGATGACCTTGTGTCCTTTTGTACAGCCTTATGAAGAGTATGTCCTGAGAGAGTTGTTTCATATTAACTCTGAATATAAATGTATAGTCGCATACTGAACCGCATCTAGTGTAAACAAATTAGCCATTCTACATACGGGAACTAACCTTTTCCATTAATATTTCGTATTTTGATACAGTAATATGTGGTTTTTAATGGAAAATTTAATTTTCCAGATGAGGCCTTACTAACGTGGCTGAAAGACTTTACACTTATCTGTAAAGGGTTTGCCTTCAGAAGCACCTAGTGAATGACGTAGCTTCCTGATGCGAAATGCTATGATTATACCTTAGTGTTCTGTTAGGGTAACAGTCACGTCAAAAAGTGCCATGGAGATTACGTGAATAGTATTGTCCGGTCAGTCTTGAACCTAGCCATTTTGGGACTATGCACTGGGAACAAGATCCTTTTGGGACTTTTGGTACACATTTAGTATATGTTGGTTTATTTGGCTTAGGCGGCGTTTGTCTGTGCCAAATCATCATTTCCAGTTTTTCCATGTCTACTTGCAAGAGCACGCTACCTTCAATTTGATGCATAATTTTTTCTTAATTTCACTAAAGTCATAAATTAGAGCCGAAAATATTTTATTTGGTTAGTAAATTACTTAATGACTAATCTGTAGAAAATATTGATTCCATAACAACCTTATGTTTTTCATGTTAACCAGTTTGTCTTCCAAATACTTTATATTTAATATCCCTGTGTCTGTTTCTTGACAGCATTCTGCATTCAGGTCCAGATGGTGCTATTTACTCTCCCGTGTCCAATATTCCACAGCGCCCAGCTGTGATGAAAAGGTTGGTCGTTACTTCTGATATCAGACAAAAATGTATATCGCTTCATGTATGAGTTTTACTCCTCTTTTTTTTTCTAGTAAACCTTTTACTGTAAAGCTTTGATTGAATGGAATAATCATACTATCTTAATGTAGTTTTAAAATGAAGTTCAAATAGCAAAGGCATCCTGATAAGGTAGAGGAAAGTAGTGGAAAGAATGGGAACAAAAAGTTACGTTAGAATGGGAACACGATAGTTGGTAACAGGAAAATATCTGGGTAAACCACTGTATGGGTGACCGTGACCCATGTACCAAGAAAACTGTGATGGTTCTGAGTAATTATATAACTTACAGAGTAGTGATCTAGGTGGTGTGATAAGGAGATCAGCATAGGAGGTGGAAGTAACGGTTATTCACAGAAGAGTAATCGATTGAACAGCAGATATATCCATAAATAGTAGTAATTCACAATGGGACCATGGAAAGCACCATTTCATTTCATGTGGCTTGGGGCCACCGTGTATATAATCTTAGGGTGTGTGTGTGTGTGTGTATATATATATATATATATATATATATATATATATATATATATATATATATATATATATATATATATATATATATATATATATATATATATATATATATATATATATATATATATATATATATATATATATATATACAAACACTAGGCGTTTGTAGGAACTTTCCCCCTAATATCACCATGCATCACATGAAAAGCTTGCTGGGGTTGCCTCTTAATTATGCAGTGATATCAGTGCTAACCTGCAAACTCCCAGGTTAGGGAACGTTTTTGATGTCCAAGTGATTTATTTGGGGAGCGCAAGTCTACATTCTTTTAGAGCATTTATGCTAATTTGATGGCATTAATTATTAAAACATTTGTATAAAATGAATTTCCATTCCGGTTTTTGAGTTTGTATAATTTAAAATTTCACTGAACACATTTTTAATCTCTTACCTTGTCTGTAATTAACAGACCTATTTACATTTTAATATCAAGGCAAATTAGAATGGGGAAATATAAGCTTGTCTGAGCACCATCATTTCTTGAAGGACATAAAATAACAGATTTTTTGGGGTGGGGGAGCTGAGAGAATGAGGGTTGTCAGGAGATCAAAATGCACATTTATTTGCAGGAATAGAACAAATATTTCCTTTCCACTGTTGCCCCTTCGTTTCATGTTCAGTTACTCGGTTGTATGTTTGTATAGTGTCAGAAGTATTAAAATACAATAACAAGCTATGTAAGTCCTTTTCTGCATTTTCAGGAAGTCTGGTTTAAAGATATCTTTCAAAGGCAATGAAAAAAGGAGAAAACATTAATTCTGTGAGCCAAGCGGCTTCCTAAAACACCCAAATGAACTCAAACCTGCTTAAGGGGAACATTCTTTGAAGGTCCAGATGGGGACAATGCTTATTTTCCCCACTTCCTTTTCTTTAGTAAAATCACTAGATGTAAAAATAAAGCAAATGCAATCGTGTATGTTCCCATATTTCTACCAGTCACTGCCTTCTAGAACTTTCATGAAAATTAAACAAGTAATTAATGAAGTCCATTTTCATTATTGTTTGCATGCACCAATGACGGTATTTAAAAATAAATATTTAGATTTTTTTTTTTTTATATTTAACCTAAAATTGGCTCATGATACATAGGGTAGTAGACGCCATACATTTGTCAGAATAAATATTAGACAAATGGATAAAAAAAAAAACTATTCAGACTAATGTTTTGTGTCCTTTTTTTGTCCATTTGGGAACAAAACGCTCACATCTTTGCTTCTTTTCTCTTCTTGTTCTTTCTTTGTCTGCTTTTCTTGGTATCTTCTCCGTTCATCAAGTTACTTCTGCGAGAAGGTTGAGTCTCCGTGCAATCCTCCCCTGCGATTGTAAGAACAGGGGAGAGGCTGCCCCCGTGGTGCGCAACGTTGCTCTACCCTTTTGCAGAAGTATTTTAAGAAGCCCGAATGTTGCAGACAGATACGCGGAGAAAGAGATGTGCATAACTTGTGCATAACTTGTGCAAAAAGGACCGAGCATGATGCATACCACAGGCACACCCTGTCCCTCGTTCTTCCAATCACAGGAGAGTGTGCGCATCGAGGCTCCACCCTTTTGCGGAAGTACCTGGGTAACGGAGCTGGATAAGCGGATCAAGAAAAAAGACAGAAGAACAAGAAGAGATAAGACAAAAAGCCAGAGCTGTGGAAAATGAGATAGGGAGCCATTGAGGGAGTATAAGCGCAATAAAATGCAAACGAAAATACAGAACTCTCTGCTTTGTTTTCGTTTGTTTTGTTGCGGTCCCTACTTGTTTTCAGACAAATTAAAAATTGTGTGCATCCGAATGCACAAGTCTAATAAACATACGAGTTTTTATTTCATGTTTGTGTTCTGTTTCAACTAATGGCACCAAAGCACTTTTTTGTAAGTAACCGAATATGATGAAATGTTTGTGAGGTTGCAGTAAGTAGGGCTAGACATTGTGTCAATACAAGGCCACCTATGAGTATTACCAGGCCTGTGGAAGACTACGTTGCCTATTGTGTATTTAGACAAATGTTTGTCATGTGTAAAAAAAAAAAAAAAAAAAAAAAAAAAAAAAAAAGTCCCTCTAGGTTACCAGTCGCCTCTTAGTGAACCAGTAGTTTTATTCCAAGACCAGCCTGGCAGCTTAGCACTTCTACTATTATTGGTAAACATGCCTATACAGAAATCTGAGTGCTGCTTCTAACTACTTGTGGCTTTCACAAGTACCATGGATGACTTTACTCTGGTCATCGAGAGATTTTAGACTGACCTTGTAAAGGATTTGAGGACAGAATTCAATGCATGAATATTGAATTGCCATCCGGATGTCAATTGATATAACTTATTGCATTAAGGGTCACTGCTCTTTTATATATAACATACTTCTGCTTATAATAACGTTTAAAACAAAATTAGTGTGACTGATTTGCTCTTTGCTTTTTACAGACATTTGACAAAATCTTAATTGCGAACCGAGGAGAAATAGCCTGTAGAGTAAGTATTCACTTGCGATCTCGATGTATTCTATGTATATTGTCCGTTTTCAATCTGACTCCTCTTGTACAATTAAAATCCGCGTTGGTCACCAACAACTCTGCAATGCCTCATGTGTAGATAGTGTAATTTTGTTTTTTTATATACATGTACATAAAATGGCAACCCCATGAACATAAAATGGCAACTTTTTATGATCGACCTTTACAATGTCGTTTTATTATATACCTGAACAGGTTATCAAAACATGCAAAAAGATGGGTATACGAACAGTTGCAGTACACAGCGATGTTGACTCCGCTGCCGTAAGTTAATATTTTTGTTCTTTTGTTACGTACGTCCGTTATTGCATTCTTGAAGTGCCGGATATGTATTCTAGGTAGCTTTAGTTTCGTATATGCCGTTGATGCTTTTTTTCTTTGGTGGGGGCATGTAGTGTTGCCACCAAAATTCTGTAACAAAGGTTAGAAAGAAACATCTGCTCTGCGTAGTTCCTGAGTCCACCAACATTGATGCAACTGCATTAAGCCTGGAGAAGTTGGTAGAACCACTGATCTTGCCCTGCGTAAGGAAATGGTTACATTTGTAATATTATCACACGTTTCCTTGTGCGTTATGTAGGATTTCCTTCCCACCTTCAAGGAGAAACTTGCCAGTTTGGCCATTCATAATTTATATTTAAGATGCAGATAAAAGTGTCAGTTTTTGGTTTCCCATCTTATGGGCTCTCTGATTTTCATGTCCCTACTGCTTTGTACATAGTTTTGCATCAGAGTGCTGGAGTTGAGTAGCCTAATCTTGGTAAACCTCATCAGTACAGGAGGATAGAAATAGTTCTGACCGGTGGAAGTAAATCTGAGGATGGCAGCTAGTCACAGGTTCCCATCTTATAGTGCCCTCTGCGGTACAGTGCAACTGCAGTATGTAAGTGGGACTGCCTGGCTCATCTAAATCCACTCTTAAGGAAGGAATCAAAAAGAGACATGCCTTGTGCCTTTTATCTGCATGTCTCCAACTAGAATGTTTGAAATGATTTAGAAACTTGGCACAGGGTTGTTTAGACGAACCCATACTGGCACAAGTGTACTTGATTTTGCTGACTGTAGTTTAAGTAGAAGACTTTTGTAAAAGATATGACATAAAGCAAGGGTAAAGCCTTTATAGCACTAAACCTGTCTGTCAGCATGTTGCACAATTAACTGACCGGGATTGCTATGTAGGTAACAGTGTGTGAAAATAGGGTTTAGTATTGTATCCTCATTACGAACAAGAATATTCATTCAGATTTTAAGTAGGGAAGTACAGTGGCAAATCCTGTTAACGATAGCTGATATTCTGTAATGGAACCGAACGCCGTTTGCAGCACATACACATTATATTTTGCTTTTCTGCATACTGCAATGACATTAGATATTTCACGTTTAACTTAGTTTTCAAATTTATCTGTAGTACCAACGAATTTTTTTCCCCCTTATTAAAGAAAAATGCACACTTTATAGCAGTTCTTAAGTGTTTAATGTGATGAACTGAAAGTTTTTGCTAAGTAAAGATTGGTTGCCAGTAATTGTATTTGAACAAAAGAAGGTATTGCATAAAGCCTTAAATGCACTGTCATTTTATTTGGCATTTTTAACACAGCAGGGTTTCTGGTTAGCCTCGGCTTGTAATGAACAAGAAGAGCGTAGCAAAATCCCATGGTAAAATAATCTAAATGACTGATATTTGACAGTAAACGATAGGTATTAATACTTCTATTATATTGGCTTAAAGAACTTTCGGTAATACAAAATCTAAATTAATAGAAAGTAGCAAAAAATATAGACTTATGTGTTCATAATTGATGTATGCTAATTTCTTATATATATATTATATATATATATATATATATATTATATATATATATATTAGTAATATCTCACACACACACACTACTGTTTGCAGTCACCTTGCTGTTTTCATGGAAAACTTGGACGTTTCTAGCTATGTAACTTAATTGCAAAATAGTTTTCTAATGATGAGTTAGCCTTTTAAACTTGGGTAAGCAAGCATAATGTGCCACTCATTCTCTTCTCTCCATTTTCTCTTCTTCTCTCCTTACCTTCTCCTAAGTTTGGAGGGTTATCTTGTGATTGAGCAAATGCAGTATGTATTGTAATATGTATTGATATGATTTCAAAATAAAGCTGTTCTTGCCCTCAAAAGAAACATAAAAGCAATATACAATTTTTGTGGGTAAAATAAATAATAATGAAAATGTGGTAACATGGAAAAATAATTCTACAATTATGTCACCATCAGGGCAATCATCCTGTTCCAACAAAATATAAGAAAATAAAAGTCCATATATACATATATGATTTTTTTTTAGGAGCAAGTCTTAAAATTAGTGCGGTATCTTCACAAAACTCATTGCATGGAAAAGTAAAAATACTGGCATCCAACGATGTCCCAAATAGGACATAGATACAGGGCCAAATGTCAAAACAACCTGGCAAACCTATGCATGAGTGGCATTGCTGTACTCAGATGTTGCTGAACACTTATTGAGGTGTTGTTTGGCTGTGACACATACCAGGAGCGGTAAATTCATACCTGAAGTACAATGTGTGTGTGTGTGTGTGTGTGGGGAAAAAACCCACATGAAATGCTACCACAAACTTTAATAGCTTGTAGTAGAATTAGTGCATAGAAAGAGTTAAAATACCCTAGGGTGTTTAGTTTTCAAACATATGTTTTGATGGGAGTAAACTGAATTGACTGGCTTCAAATGTGTCCCAACTAGTAGATGGGGGCAGAATAATCACATGCCAAAAATTCCAAATTGAAAATCTAAATTGCGCTTTTCCCAAATGTCTTTTTACCCCCAAACAACCTGACAAACCCCTGCATGAATGATATCACTGTACTCGGGACTCTGTACTCAGATGTTGCTGAAGACACATTGGGGGGGGGGGTTGAAGTGACATATACCAGGACCTTTAGATTCATACCTGAAGTATAATGTGTGTGTGTGTGTAAAGAAAAGAAAATGCAAAAAATGGCTACCAAAAAGTTTTGATAAAGGGTTTTGGTAGAATTGGTGCATGGAAGGCTTTAAAAACCCTGGGTTTTCTACTTTTCAAACATATATGATTTGGTGGGGATAAATTGAACTGACTGGCTTCAAAGATGTCCCAAATAGGACATGGGTGCAAAATGACCAGATTTTTTAAATAGCAATATGCCCTTGTACTTATTGCCCTATAACACCCCCAATACATTGGGTATTTCTAAATACAGGACAAATATTAGAATCTATTTAGCAGTTTTTTCATTAGCTTTTGTGGATCAGTAAAGGATTTTTTTCAACTAATCCTCATAAAAAGTGCTTTTTTTAAAAAAATGTGTCGCCATATTTTTTATAGTAAATTAGATATCAAAATAGTGATATCTAAAGAAAGCTCTTCTTATAACAACTATATAATTTTGTGTGGGGGTACAGTATATGAGAGAGAAGAAAATTACAGCTAAACAGCAACATGGAAGAAATGTCATGGGGGGTAAGAAAATTAATAAAATGAAGCCAATATATCTGCTTTGTGTTTACATTGATATATTTACTAATGTTTATATTGGTATCCTCAGATATTGATATACATCAATATTGGGTACATTATCAAGTGTGTAGGGAAGGGTGGTGAGAGAGGTACAGTAGCTGCACCATATGTCCAATGAACCAATGCGAAGCCACTGATACAAGCCAGCACTACAATTACATTTATTAATGTTATTGGAATACAATGTGGCGTTTATTATGAAATATTTCATAGACTTGTTGAGGCATCACCGCTTTTAGTGTATTTTTTTTCTTTTCAATAAAGTTACCTCTAGCTTGTGGTTTTGTGTTTATCACATAGTAAAAACATTTGAGATATTGCGTTTAATGTAATAGACTCCTTTGCCTCCTGAAAGTTGAGATCTCTGTCTAAATGTGGCAGAACTAGCATTAAATCGAATGATCTCTTTTATCCTCACCTCAACATTACAAATGATTCCTGACCCAATCAACACTTATCAGCAGCACATCATGAAGGGGAAGAGAGTGAACTTAACGGTGAGAACTATGAGGCTAGGTTTCCACTTGGGTTTTTTTTTTTTTGCAAAAACGCCCATAATAACGCCAATTCAGCCACACGGCGTTTTATTTGTGAAAAAGTAAGCTGCGTCCAGATGTTAGCTGTTCTTCAATAGGAAATCGCACAATGCCATATCCACTTGGCTTTTTTCTGTTTGGCGTTTTTTCCAGTCCTTTTTTCAGCGTCTTACTGCTTTTTTGGGCTCTGTGGCAGTTTTTCTAAATCGCAGCATGTTGACACTGGCGTTTTTTGCAAGGAACTCTTGGCGTTTTTCTCCAATAGAAGTCTATGGGAGAGAAAAAACATCATGAAAAAGCCATGTGGGTTTTTTGCCTTGGCATTTTTTATGGCGTTTTTCCACAGTTAGAATGCAGAGGATGGACCCAGTATCTGTGTGTCCTACGAGAGATAGGCTGGAAACAAACAGTTTCACACAAAACAAAGTTCATATTGAATTTTACACCATTTGAAACAAACATGCCAATCTTCCTAGAGGAGCAGACATTCGGAATAAAGCATGCCATACAAACCACAGAAAAGAGACAAAAGGGTCCGCCGGGCGTTTAAGTAGAACTCTACCAAGAAAATGACATCAGGAGAGGGCAGATACTTGCCATTTATCCTAATCCCTTTTAGCTGGGTGAAAATTCCAACGTGTAAAGGCTGGAAAAACTGCCTAAGGTCAAAAAAGCAATTTCCACAGAAAGGCTAAAACGCCATAAAAAACGCCAAAACGCAGGAGAATGCAGTGGCAGTTTTCTTGGCGTTTTTCTTGGCGTTTTTCATAAAGAAAAAAACGCAGGACAAAAACCCAAGTGGAAACCTAGCCTTAAGGCATATATTTTTGGGTCATTTTAATCATAGGATTGAGAGAGAGTGGGGAGAATCTGCTTTATATGGGATAAATCCAGAGCATTCAAAGTCAACATTTGGTTGTTACCATTTCTTCACCGGCACATTGGAATCTGACAATTGGTAACTGCCAGGCTTCGTAGCTGTTTTGTCCTTGCCAAATTCCGGTTTAAAGTTAAAATAACACAAAACAATCCCCAAACTACTTTTTTCGTACTTGTGATGATTGGTTGTTTTATGCCCAGCAAACATGACCAACATTATCTCCCTTATAGAACATAATCTGCTACTCCTGCGTGGGTGAAAATCTTTTCTGACTGCCATGTCTTGCTTAAATCGCCCGCTGCTCGGTTTATCTTGCTCCTGGTGTGTATTTCGCGCTCTGCCCTAAGATTCGGTAATTAGACAGAGTAGTATCTTGCATAAGACCCCATGGCTGACTGACAGCGAGGCGATGTGACTCATCATTTATCAGGATATTATCATGCCTACCCTTGATAAATTTTCCCTGCTGTCTGGGGAAATGGACGGGATAGATATGACTTGGTTATGTGGAGGCAATTAGTGGTTGTAGCTTTACAGCTGAACAAACTGGAAACTAATGATCAGGTAAATTAGGATAGCGTACATTAGTGTGAGCTGATGTGTAAAGACCCCTTTGACAGTGCCATATATTTCCATGTACGGTACTCGACTGTACAAATAATGGAGATGTGTCTCAGATACAGGTACGTAACTCTGTTCTTGTTAGCTCATCAAAGACTGGATTTCATTTCTATTAACTGCAGAATGATTACTTTGGCCACCTACAGCCACTAATAATTGCTCATGGAAAAAAATGCTTCTTCCAAAATACTTAATTTCTTAAGATTTCCATATTTAAGTGATTAAAAAATTAAAATCTTCATACATTAACATTTTGAAAACTGTATTCAAAAGAACGTGACATACCAAGAGCTCATTTAACAGAAAATATCCACATGACTGCATATTCTCTGGTGTTTGGGGCTATATTAGGTTAGAAACAAATTATGCAGCATAAGGCAAATTACTGAAATGTAAAGCATGTATGTCGCAATGTCTGCTGAATACATGCAACCAAATGATGCTGATTAGTCTTGCTTGATCTTTGTTTGGAAATACCGTATTTGCTTGATTATAAGACGACCCTCCAAAATTTGAATATTAATTTAGGAAAAAAAGAAAAAGCCTGCCCTATAAGAAAAAAGTTTTTAACTAGTAAATATTAATTCATGTGAACTATTTTTTTTTCATATTTAATAGAAACGATGAGAGATGCCCTATACCCCCAATATGCCACTCTGCCTCAATATTATGCCACTCTGCTGCCAGATATGCCTTATACTCCCCTATATGCCACTCTGCCTTCCTGATATTCCTTTTAACCCCCTATATGCCACTCTGCCCCCAGAGATGCCCTATACCCCTATATGCCACTGTGCCTCAATATTATCCCATCTGCTGCCAGATATGCCTTATATCCACTTATATGCCACGCTGCCCCCAGAAATGCCTTATACACTCCTATATGCCAGTGTGCCTCCCTGATATTCCTTTTAACCTCCTATATGCCACTCTACCTCCAGAAAGCTCATATGCCCCCCCCTCATATGCCACTCTTACCCTCCCCAACTTACCAGTGCATCCCTAGACTTCTCCTTGTGCTTCAGATTCCTTAGTGACTAGTGGGGCAGCCAGTTGAGGTCTGCTAGATGCGCACGCAACCATCGCTGCTGCTACTGGCACTTCCGCCGGGTCTTCTATGAATGAGCACCAGAGGAAGTGCCGGCAGCAGCGGAGGTTGCCTGCGAGCATCGCACAGACGTCCACCGGCTGCCAGAGATCTGGATCTTAGTCTTGTAGTCAGACCTCTATTTGACGACCTCTAATATAACACGATGGGTATCCTTGATTTATAATCGAGCAAATACGGTACACACAAGATTCTAATTAACAACGGAACGGATAACCATGTTTGTGTGTTAAACTACATTGCATATATAACCACGATAAGGGCACACGCATCTTCTCTCCATAATACATGCTTTTGTGATGTGTTTTCCTCCTTCCCATATTCAATATTCAAAAAGGAAGGGATCACAATGCACTAAATGGGTAGAGCATAGTTAAGTGATGTGATAAGTATATAAACAAATAGATCTTGCTCCAGCTTTGGTGCCGTGACCAACAGTTAATGCCGTGACCGAGAGTGAAATCCAACAGGGTGCTTGGAATCTGAGGTGCCTTCAAGTTAGCGCCATATAGTATAAAGTCGATAAATGAAACACTCACTTGTCCTTGACATTTAATCAAGTTCATCTGGTCTTACACGAGCAGCACCATTCCTGCCACCATAGATTGATTTGATGAGGCTATTTGCTTGTCATTTAGTTCCGGTCCTGTATTGGGTGGTGGGGGACCCATCCACATGGTCTAGAGGCAGAGGAACATGGGATCTACATTTTCCCTGAGACTGATCCCTCTTTAAGTACACTCATCAAGCTTCAGGATGGAAGATGTCCGAGCATAAGGTCATCTCTTACCCCCCTCCACTTGGCATGCTGGAGCCACTCATAGAAGCAGAGCTAAGAGCATTCCATTCCTGAGAAGATTTGATGCGCCATCACCCCGTAGTGGACCCTGTGCCAGCCAGGCAGAGCCCTCCTTATTCTTTCCTGAGACTTAATTTTGAGAAGTTGTTTTTGGGCTACATTAGTGAAAGAGACCTTGTATTAATTTCATTGTTGTGTTAGGCTGATTTAAGAAGAACAGTCTTGTTTATCTTAATGCCTTACAACGACAGATTCACTTAAAATTCCACTTCCGCGTTTATTACATATATTGTAATATCTCTTGAGAGTAAAATGTCAGATTTATTTCAATATTAACTGTCCCCAGATATTTCATTTTTTAATGGTGCCTTTAACAATACATTTGTCCTCACATTCCCTGTCTCCTGGGTTTAGAACAAAATAATAATTACCAGCATGCGCTGATTGTTTTTTCTTTTCATATTCTTGAAAACCTTTTTATGCAACGACATACAAAGAAGAGAAGGTGGGTTCTGTTTGTGCTTTTTGTGTGCCCTTGGCTGGTTCGGTTGAAATACTTGCTAGAGCAGATCGAGAGGATATTGAGTTAAATGTGACTCTTTATTCGGTTCTAGATGTGATTGAACCACCAGCTTTACAATGATGAAATGGAATTTAAAATATGAGCCTAGCGCAGCCTTCTGCGTACTTTATCATAATGCTCATTTTAACTGCAGGCGCCCATGCACATGTGGGTTGAGATATTTATACCATATTTTAATTACTGTGTGCACAAGTAATGATGTTTGTATTCAATGATTCATTTAAATATTATAAATGTGATATTTGTCCACGGTTTGTGCCTGTTTACCTTGGATGTTAAATAATCACCTGAATAGTAAATGAATGGTTCATGCCATGTTAAAATTTTTCTAGGAGCACATTTTTTATTTTTTTTGAAAGGGAATAGTCAGGAATTCGACCATAATGATACAGCTCTAGGGTGATATTCTAATTAATTGGAGAGGCTATGCTAAAGTAGCAGGAGGCTGAAGGGAATTACTTCGCATTAGGGATGGCTCCATCTGGGAGTTGTGGTCTAATCAGGCAGCTTGTGTGTTAGCTGTGGGGATGATGGGAATTATGACGATTATGACATGTTAGCACACGTCTGCATTAGCTCTGGACAGGGAATGAGTACATTACCTGACTCCCATGCTGCTTCATTACCAATCACATCAATGTCGGTGTACTCGGGATAATAACCTTCTATTTAAAGCAGCCAGTAGAATGTAAGTTACAATCAGCGCAAGTGTAACGCAAGACACCCTCTGCAAATCTGCAGTATCGGCAAGAACTGACTTTTAACCAACGTTTTATTACCATGTTTCGCCACTTATATAACCAAGGAGGTCCATGCATAAATAGCATAAAATAAACTTGCCTGAATTAGCAGATTTGTAACCCAAGCTGGGCCACCCCTTGGCTACTTTAAGCCATGGTCATCCCTGCAGACTGTGCACTTTATAGATTTCCGTGTCAAAAAAAGGATTTGGTTTAATACACTCTCTCTTCCAAAAGGAGATATTACTGTAAATATACATAAATATACATTAGTAAAATCTGTGGCTAATGAAAAACTACTGTTTTTTTTAATGCTTGTATTTTTTTTTGTTACCTGCTTTAAGCCTCGGCTATATAAATCCAAGTAACTCTACTTACAAATGAAAATATGTGTATTTAAGGCTTACCTTGTGCCTACTATAAAGATGGTATTTTAATGGTTCTCATGAGGTGCATGATTATTCCTCCCTATTACATTATCTCGCATCTACTGTTAAGTTTAAGCGGGTAAATGAAACTAGCCAGAGTAGGGATTTATTGTGCATGCTTATACATTTTATAGACTGCTTCAAACACCTTGCAGTAAAATGGTTAATCTGTGACTGCTGTTGATGTAATGCTGTGTAAGGGCAATCATTGATTTATATATATATATATATATATATATATATTACATTACGCACACACACAATCCTCCATGTTTAATGTGTGTAGAACACGTACATAAAAAATAGCAAGGAGGCTAACTAGGTTGCCATTTAGTATTTAAATCATCCACATTTAACATTTATATGATAGTAATATAGTGGTGGAAACCTCGGGTCTGCTATCTATTAAGCCAATATTGTAATTTTAGTCTTAAAAATGTTTGTACAGGCAGTTCTAGCCACACTTTGCCTTTGTTTAAACAG
Source organism: Spea bombifrons (assembly GCF_027358695.1). Taxonomy (NCBI): domain Eukaryota; kingdom Metazoa; phylum Chordata; class Amphibia; order Anura; family Pelobatidae; genus Spea; species Spea bombifrons. Next base: position 97,863,947 of record NC_071088.1, on the reverse strand, counting down.
CTATTCTCCCAATTTGTGTAAGGGTCAGACGTAATGCGAAGGTTGGTGCTTTTGGTGAGGGGCTTCGTCCTGCTGCCCCGTGGCCTTCAATTATTACAAACAACGAGCTCTTTCTGCACAGTGGGAGCTCAATGTTGGTACTTAGGAGTGCAAGGGGGTAATAGTTGCAGATGATTTGGGGTCATCCACTTCATTTAGTGGAAGGCCCCAATGATTCCTCGACCAGCGTTATTCCCAATGGACACCAGTGGTGTGTATAGTCAAAAAGCATTGTTTTATTACAAATGTGTAACCTATAGAGTGACATGCAAATGCAGAGTACATTTTTATTTTTATCTGTGATCTCCGCTGGCAGTGTAGGGAAGTAAAAGGTCTCGCATCTCACGTGCAGCAGTATATAAGTGCCTAAGTACCCAACATTTAAGGTATTTATTCAACAACTTTGGCCCGTATGAAACCATAATATGACACAAATGACGTTATGTATTCACCTGCTTTTAAATATGGATTTAGGTTTAACATTATAGAGTCACCTAATGGGATTCTTCCTCCCCTACTGCATGACCCTGTGATAGGAGTATAAAACCCTTTAACCCCTTAGGCATATTTTATGCTTGCTTGTTTTGCCTAATTTCCATAGGGTAACATTGTTTCACAATTTTACCTCCATCTTTTTTCTGTGTTGAGCCAATAAAAAGTATTAACTTTAATTTCATTAAAGGCTCTAAGCTCCTCGAAAGTGAATGGCATTTTTTTTTATTTTGCCCAGCCATTGTAATTTTGGTAGAATTTCTTCCGCAGAATAGGTGCCACTGCTGGAAAAAAAAAATTTGGGTCAGGGGCAGGTCCTATGAAAAATTCTTGAGCAATACAGTGCTGTATACAGTAATGTAGGTTATCAATGACTTAAACCTGGTTTTATCTCTTTATCTGCAGACCTGGCCACTGCCATTGTTTTCAGTCACGTGCTGTTTTATGTGGCTTTATCTGCTCAAACACCACACTGGGCAGATTCTGTATGGCAATGCTAATGAAGTCCGTTCCTCCATAGAGTTTTATTAGACAGTGTCCAGCTGAGTAATTAACAATGAGCCATTTTTGCAAAGGGATTTTTCTTTCTCTCTTTCTTTCTTTTTTTTTGCTCCGGGAAGCGCTCTATACATGGAATCTGCTGAATATGTCCAAATGTCAATAGGGTTGCTTAAAATATTTATTTTTGGGGTTTTTATTTAATTTAATTTTTTTTTATTTTTTTAAGAGGCAAAATGTAATTTTTGTCTCTTACCATTGTGATCACCCTACCTGCTGACCACCTAAGCAGGGTCTCTTTAGGGATATTTATAGTGTGTGTATGTGTATATATAAATAATTTGAGCTTATGACTTCCGCATTAACACGGAAAGGGGACATGACTAGCACACACTTACATATACTTAATTAGATGTAATGTGTGTATTGAAACATAGAATTGCACAAATAAGGGGCAGCAAAGCCAGCACAATTAACTTTGCTGTTTTTGTAAACACAGAAGTAAAATAAAATGATGGCCCTTTTAAAGCCTGGAAGCAATACTTTAGCTGGCATTATTTCGCTTACGCTGTTGATTACTTGAGATACCCTATGGTAATGGTTATTGACTTAATCTGATCACAAGCTGACATTCAAAGATGCAAAAACACTCTTCTAGCAAACATAACCTCTTCGCTTTTAAACAAAATTGTAAATCAGTAGAAAAAAGGCAGGAGACAAGTTAAAATAGTTTTCGTTTTTCTTCTTTGCCTTTACAACGTTGTGAAATGCTACTGTTATTCAAAAAGACATGATTTGTTATGTTTTATATGTTTTTGGTATGTGAGTTCTGCATTTTTAAATGTAATAAAGTACTAACAAATTTTCTTTACTTTACAATATTTTAGACTATTTGCTATATGTATATGTTCTTCTGTAATAGCATTCCTGCATTAATTAGAATGCTAATACTGGGAATATTTAAATTTCTGCTGGCATACCATGCTCTGCAAGTGCAATCCTGTGCTTCAATTCTGGAAATAAGAAAATTTGCCAATTTCCTGCCCATATTAAAGGCTGATGGTAATTACTTTTGCTGTGAGCATCTGTTAATGCAGAATTTTTGTCTCTTCAGGTTCATGTGAAAATGGCGGATGAAGCTGTCTGTGTTGGCCCGGCTCCCACAAGCAAAAGCTACCTCAACATGGATGCCATCATGGAAGCCATTAGGAAAACCGGGGCCCAAGCTGTGAGTCTGAATGGCTCTATCTGCTGCAGCTGTTTCAGATATAGAAAGGAAGAAACGCCAGAATTTGTATTTTTTTTTTTTTAAAGAAGGAACTGAATATTCTGTTCTTGTTTGGCTCATGTCACATGAGTTAAATGTGGCCGAAATCTCTACTGGAAATCAAAGGCTTTTGAAGCATCTGGCATGGCTGGTGGCAGTTCCTGCAGGTGGCTGCTGGATTCAGTAATCACACCAGGGAGCAGCTTCAGTTCTTCCCAAATATGCTGGGGAAAAAATCCCAATTAGTGTTAACCATTTCAGCATAGTTTATTTATCTTTTTATTTTTTTGCCCCAGTGTAATCGATATTTACTTGTAAGAACAGTGTTCCTTTAAACACTGGAGAATTGTAAAGGAACAAGGATCAATTTAGAAGATAAAAAATCCCTTCAGTTTATATTCAGTGATTTTTGGTTTCTTTCTTTCTGATATATATATGTATGATATATACCTATATAGATATTGCAGATATGCTGGATTTTTTTAGTATGTCATGCATATCTCCGTCCCCAGTTTTCTTACTTTGTGTTTTTGTGTTTGTGTGTGTGTATGTATGTATGTATATATGTATATATGTGTGTATATGTATGTGTGTATATATATATATATATATATATATATATATATATATATAATTAGTACACACAGAGAGATTTGTAGGTATTAATTGAACATGCTAGCTACGGACTCTCTAAATCCCTTTCAGAAGGTATGGGGTTAAGACTTTGAATCAGGACTAAGTGCTTAGTATGATAACTCCCTCTGTTTTTATTTTTCAAGGTCCACCCAGGGTATGGGTTTCTTTCTGAAAACAAAGAATTTGCCCGGCGTCTGGTAAGTCTCGTTCTTTTGTGGTTGGTAATGAATCTTTAGGAAAAGGAGCAGCATGGCAGGGTGTTCTAGATGTATTCATCGGTGAAAGATGTCTGATTATGTTCATGGTTAAAAGCGCTGTTGTTAGGTCCCATTTGGAGCTTAACCTGCCCTCATTACTGTATATTGTTCTAATAATAAAACCAAAAAATTAACTGCCGCTACACATTAAAAACACCAAATTCTGAGAGAGTTGTAAATTTTTTGGTGTATTTTTAATTTAAAAGGCTTTATTTCTCCATTTAAACTATGGTAGATTTTTTTTTAAAAAACTATATATTTTATTTGTGCACCAGTCTAGGTAAATTATTTCAATTATCCACGCAATGTATTATTAAGGTTTTATTATTTAACATTTTAATAATTTTATAAAATTTACTGCATGTAAACGTGTTGATGCTGCGTCTTTTAGCCTGTGTTGAATTGAGTGAATAAACATACAAGACAAAATAATGAAATGTTAATCTTTGTGTATATATTCTACACGTTTTGGTTGCTTTGATCTTATTGCATTTTCCTTTTTTTGTGTATTTTGTCTCGTAGCAGGGTTATAACAGGTTACAAAGTGAAATTCAGCTTATTCTTACCTGCAGCATCCATTGTCTTCAGACAATTGTTTCTTATGAGGCAGGATGATGTCCTAGTGCGTGTGTGTTTTTATTATTGTTGAAATAAAATATCTTCAGTGGTTTAAAAGCTGTGCATGGCATATGGGAAATTATTGAAAGTAAAGCTTGGCTATTAGGGTTAACAGGCTATTAAAGTTGGGTAAAGGAAGACATTGGGGGGTAAAGTGACTGGTCCTTGGGTCACACATGGTCACAGAGAGGGGGAAAAGAGCTTTCTGTCATGATGAGCTCTCAATACGTTAATATATGATTCACAAGCAGTGAAATATCGTTTTACACTATTTGAGTATGCACCAAAGCTTGACAATTTTATTTGAAGACACGCACCTGTATATACTGCGGCCAAATAGGAACACATTTAACTAGCCAAGGTACTACAGTTGCGCCTTAACTAATTTGCTGCCGTTAAATCAGGAAAAGCTCGACATGGTTTTGAGTTTTTTTCCTATATTTATTTGTTTCCTATATATAAGCTATATATTAGGGCTGCAACTAACGATTATTTTAATAATCGATTAGTTGGCCGATTATTTTTTCGATTAATCGATTAATCGGATAAAAAAATACATTATTTTAAATTGAAGAAAAATTGCAATAAAAAACGTACAATTTACACTTTCATCTCTTTATTGCAATGGCCTCTCTCTCTCTATTCACCTTCTTATTTTACTGACATAATAATAAAAGCTACAAGAACCCAAACACAGTGCTTCTCAAACTAGGTTTTAATACAAAGTTATTAGTAAATATTAATTCATATGTTAACTATTTTTCATATTTAATAAAAACTGAGAAAAAAGCCTTGTTTAAATTTTTTTATTTACCAAACTGCCCCCAGTTATGCACATCTGACCCCCAGCTTGCCACTCTGCCCCATATATGCCTTATACCTCTTATATGCCAGATTCCACTGTGCCCCCTGATATGCCACTGTGCCCCTGATATGCCTTATACTCCTTATATGCCAGTGATATGCAACTGAGCCCCCTGATATACCTTTTACCCCCAGATTTGTTTTATGCCCCCCTGATATGCCTAATATCGATGTCTTATACCCCCTATATGCCACTGAGCCCCCTGATATACCTTTTACCCCCAGATATGTTTATGCCCCCTGATATGCCTAATATCCATATGCCTTATACCCCCTATATGCCCTAAAAATTCATAATACCCCCCATACACCACTATAACTCACCCATACACCACTCTGGCTCCTCCCCCTCCCATACACCACTCTGGCTCCTCCCCTCCCATACACCACTCTGGCTCCTCCCCCTCCCATACGCCACTCTGGCTCCTCCCCCGCCCATACACCACTCTGGCTCCTCCCCTCCCATACATCACTTTGCCTCCTCCCCCTCCCATATACCACTCTGCCTCCTACCCCCCATACATCACTCTGGCTCCTCCCATACTCCACTCTGCCTCCTCCCATACATCACGTTGGCTCCTCCCCCTCCCATACATCACTTTGCCTCCTCCCCCCTCCCATACTCCACTCTGCCTCCTGTGAACCTCCGTTTCTGACAAGACACCAGGGAGCCGGGTAGAGAGGCAGAGTGGCGTATGAGAGGGGGAGGAGCCAGAGTGGTGTATTGGAGGGTGGCTCCCATACACCCCTCTGACTCCTCCCCCCTCCCATACACCGCTCTGCCTCTCTACCCGGCTCCGTTACTGAAGGCACTTTCATTGCAGCTTCATAGAAGCCACAGTGTAAGTGAAGGGCAGTAACGGAGTCTGTCTGTGCGATGCAGACCCTCACCGGCCATCAGAGAGGATGATTCTCTGTCAGCCGGTGGGGGTCTGCATCGCACAGACAGACTCTGTTACTCACCTTCACTTACACTGAGGCTTCTATGAAGCTGCAGGGAAAGTGCTTGTCAGTAAGGGTGCCGGGTAGAGAGGCAGAGTGGCGTATGAGAGGGGGAGGAGCCAGAGTGGTGTATTGGAGGGTGGCTCCCATTCACCCCTCTGACTCCTCCCCCCTCCCATACACCGCTCTGCCTCTCTACCCGGCACCGTTACTGAAGGCACTTTCCCTGCAGCTTCATAGAAGCCACAGTGTAAGTGAAGGGCAGTAACGGAGTCTGTCTGTGCGATGCAGATCCTCGCCTGCTATCAGAGAGGATGATTCTCTGTCAGCCGGTGGGGGTCTGCATCGCACAGACAGACTCCGTTACTCACCTTCACTTACACTGAGGCTTCTATGAAGCTGCAGGGAAAGTGCCTTCAGTAACGGTGCCGGGTAGAGAGGCAGAGTGACGTATGGGAGGGGGGGAGGAGGCAGATGGGAGGGGGAGAGAGACGGAAGAGAGAGACGGAAGTGAGAGACCGGCCGACAGTGAGGAGAATCCAGGTCCCCTGCAGCGTCGCGGGGGATCTGGATTCCGGTGTTATAATCCGATCTCTGTTTGAGGTCGGATTATATAAAGAGAGGAGTTTTTCAGAGCATTTGCTCTGAAAAAAACCTCTTTTTATAATCGATAAAAATCGATCCGATTAATCGATGATGAAATTCGTTGACAACGATTTTCATAATCGATTATTATCGATTTTATCGATTAGTTGTTTCAGCCCTACTATATATATGTGATTGTTTACCCCTTTTAGGCTGTGCAGAAGACATAATGCATTGTTCTAAGAGGCTCTTGAGTTTTCTCTTGTGTTGCTTTAATAGACCAGTCAATACACTAAGCTGTCTTCTCTTCTTGTTTTAGTTTGTTGTTGATAAATCTTAACCCCTACCTCGATACTTTGGTGTCCTTTCCCTAAAAGGAGAGTTGACTAGAGAGTTTGTAGAAGACTTGTGGTTTCAACGCCTTCGTTTCATTATGTATCATGAAGAACCAACTACATTGAGCTTTTGCTAAAGGGAGAGCTTGGCTGGTCCTGTATAGTTAGGTCGCCAAGATTTCCTCAAAGTCTCCTTGCCAATGGAATTATGCATTATACAGGCCCTTCTTCCTGGAGAAAGTTGTTGTCCTTACATAGCAAATAGAAAAGTCTGGGAGTTTAAACCACAACTCTTCTGCCAACTCTCCCTCCACCATGAGGATCTCTTCCGATTTAAGTAAATAACAGTCTGTTGGTCTGTCACACAGGGGCAAGATAAGTGGTATCTTCTGGGTCATATAAAATTGAGGTAGGACCTATGAGGAAGAGTTTGAAGTGAGGTAATAAAATGGAGTGAGATAAAAAAAAAAAAAGGAAAGTTACAGAAGGCAGTCAAAAGCCTTCTACTGCAAAGGAGAAAAAAGTACATGCACAAACACGATGTAATACTGCCCTTTTTGAGAAGTAAATTTTTCATGTATGAAAAGTGCCCGAAAAGTTTGTGTAGCGCTCTAAAAAAATTCACACGTCTTCAAGACTATAAAATGCGAGAAGCCCACATCTCAACTGTTTTACATAGCTGCATAACACAATGCAATATACCCATCAGCAGTTGGTCAATAAAAATGGTCACATGTTCCTTTTCAACGTCTACTCTCTTTCTACATACCATACACACAGCTATTTCATGGGGCATTACAGACTGTCTTGATTTTGAGATGTACAGTTATACAGCGCTACAGAATTTGATAGCGCTATATAAAACAATAAATAATTTTATTTTGTGAGCAAGCGCATGACCCGTCTCGGCACCAGGATGTAGTAATACCTTCCTTCTGCCACTACGTTTTTATGCCAGAAGGTGAGACTTCAATAAATAAGCATTCTATGACGACTGAAAACTTCAATGACTGGCTTATGGTACTTGCCACATGAACATCACAGTATATAACACATACTCTAGAATACAAAAAATAATGTCAAGCTTTGTATCAGCAAAACACAAAAGTTCTTTTGTTATGGACATCCAAACTATTTAATTTTTATTGAATTCATGTTCAGGACGTGAAATAGCTCAAATTTGTTTATAGTTTTGTTATGTAGCAACAACACGCGCGTGACCCAGAGCTGTATTTAAGCAGATCATCCAAGCCTCTGTATTTCCTAGGTTACCCCATGTATTTTCTGCTCTTGCCGTCCTCACCGACTTCAACAAAATGGGAGTATTTAGTATTATAGCATTTAGGATTGGGAAAATCAGCAACATTTCTGATTTGTTCCTGATAAGTAGATATTAGTTCACATGGACATTTTTTTTCACCTGGTCATTTTTGTATTTGGAATATTAGCCACTGAATTATTATTTAATCATTAAAATGCTTCCTTGCTCTTGTGTCTTGACTGTTACACCACTATATATGAATTGCTAAATTTCCCAAAGTAGCACTGAGATTGTGTGTGTACTTGTCATTTTTATTACATTTTTTTTTTCCTTGCAATATAATCTAGAATAATTTTTGGTACTCGTATGTTCCTTTTAAATATGTTTTTCTTGAGGAAGTAAATATGATTTAAATAATTCTAAAAGTTTACTTAACTGGCAAGGGTGGTGTTGCGTTTTCGAATGCAGCTGTACACGGACTACGCTTGGCAATTCATCGCGTATTTATTAAAAATCAATTCAGTTCTATTAATAAAGGACTGATGCTATTGTCAGTAAAGTGACTCGAGTAAATGCTAAACTATTACAGAGAGAACAATCGGTGCAATTTGTGGTTCTGTGCTGTGGTTGTTTAATCATGTCCTGAGTCAGATCAGTGCAGGTGCAACATGTCTGAATCGAGAGAAGACATGGTAAAGTCAATGTCCTACAATACGAGCGCAGTAATGAACCGAAAGCAGTGCTTTGTCTTCAATTAACACATGGTGGGCTCAGTTTGCATGTAATCCCACTTGGATGAGCAAAGGACTGCCTTCTCGTTCATTATGGCCTTAATGAGTCAAGGAAAAGTACTGGATTTGAGGGCTAGGAGAGATCTTAATTTGTGAAATTGTTTCTCACTTTTTCTTTTCCTTCCTGAGGGCTTTGCTTTAAGTGCCAAGTAAAGTATACACCATTATTTGTAGTTTGTTGTGTGAAAAGATACATAGGGACATCAAATCACTCCAAAACATGGGGTATTTTAAGTTCGCTTAGTTAAAGGGCCAAATTTATAAGTTGTATTTGCATTAAAATACTGAAGAATTAATTTACATGTTATTAATATTTACTGGATAGTTTTATTAAATTCTTGCTAGTTCATTCAATCCCTGGTAAAAAAAAAAAAAAAAATAATAATCCAAACAATACATCCGTATGTTTCATATGCGTAAAGGGAATTTGTGTCTCCCCAACTTTTTCTTGTGCATGTTGGAGAAATTTTTTTTGAGCCCAATAATTTTAACGGGCATTAAACATTTTTTTTCTGCACCGCGAGCTTCAATTATCTCGATATGCTGGTAAAGGAACAATGATCCATCCGTTGGCAGCTATGGTAAACCAAACAGGTACTCTGATGTGGTTCTAGATTTGTAAACATTGAAAAAGATGACCACAGGGGAAGCATAGTTCATGAATTATGAGGCACACATAATTATTAGGAACACAAGAATGTAACCCATGTAAAACCTTCAAAGTAGAAACTGCTGCCAATACCTGTGACTGATAAATGTTTCCTAAATCCATTCATTCTGATAAATTGTATTTATTTTCACATAGAGCAACCAATGGACCTATTCAGACTCAACAAACAGAAAATGTTCTTTATTTAAATAATGCTTTGGTATACTTTTTACAACATAGCGTGTTATCACATCGTATGCATAGCATTGTTCTTATTATATCTGTTCTCAGTTTTTGAAAACCCCAAATTGGCGGTGACTTCACTCACCCTTCATAGATGGTAATTCAAGTTGGAAGCATTATTTTTGTAAAAGTAAAAATTACAATATTAATGCTAATACATATGTTTCCTCTTATGAAATATGTGTTTGGAACAAATGAAAAGAAGCAGAATGCTTCTGGTCTTATAAGACATTCTATTGCCAAAAATATAGTAAATCATTAATGTTCTTATGAAGCCAATAAGGTTTTTTGTTTTCTTTTGCATTTTCATGAAAAATATACATTATTTGTATAAGTGTTTGCTGAAGCCAAGTTTACCATAGGAAAGTAAAACCTATACAGAATTGGTCAAAATAATATGGAAGCCAAACGTCAAATCCCCGGGCACTATTTGTCCATAAATATCAATGTAAAAGAATGACAAAAAGTTAGGTTCCTGTTTATAAAATTTTGGGAGCCTCGGCTACCTGGCTTTTGTCCAGCTCTGATATTATGTACAAGCTGTAATTCTTTCACGATTAACCATAGGTGATGTCTAGCTGCATTATCAATGTGTCTGATCAATATCCTTTTTATATATTTTTTAAAAAAGTTTTATTCTTTTATCATGTTTATGTGTAAAAGTTCTTTTTTATTTATTTTTTTTTACATCAGTTTTATATGTATGTTAAAAGGAAATTTGTCTAGGTTTGTTTGTACAGCTTTGTTTACAGTTAATTTGCTAGACACATTTTTATTGGAATTAGGGTACTACACCTCAGGGAGGTAAATAAGCACACATGCTATATACATTCCAGTGTGCTTATGTTTCAAGAGTGCTTTAGATCGCTACTATGTGGTTAATACCTGCACTAGTACGTCCATCTTTCAAAAAATATTCTGAATACAATCTGCGGCGTCGTCCTTTTTTTTTTTATTTTTTTTTTATGGGCAGCCATGAGAAAATAGTTTGGGTTTCTGTGACGGGGATGATTGCGACTCCTCTAGTGGTATAATTTAAATATGACTGATAAGTTGTATTGGTATAACATGCTTGCCATAGTGCTGACGGCATTTCAATAAGTCACTGTCTTTTGTTTTGTGATGAATGGGATTCTTTTTCTGCTAATACTTTGGAGGTGTGTGCCCCATTTAATCAGGAATTTATGCGCTAAACATAGAATTTGACGGCAGATAAGAACCAATCGGCTCGTATAGCCTGCCGGTTTTTCCTGATGTGAAGACTGACCTTAATCAGGTTCTTGATCTATATTCAGTATAGCTTTATGCCAATTCATGCATGTTTAACTTCGTCTGTGCTAACCTCTACCACTTCTGCTGGGAGGCTTTGCACTTATCTACCACCCTCTCATTAAAGTAAAATTACATTCACGCCTGACACTTCCCTTCCTTCGGAATAAACGTCCCTCTTGCACTGATAAATCTCTATGTATTTAAATGTTTCTGTTACATCTCCTCTCTCTTCTTTCCTCTAAGCCATACATATTGGGGTCCCTTAGTCTATCCTGATAATACGTTTCTCTTGTCTATGTTAAAATGAATGAGATCGGCACATTAGCTATAAAATACGCCACACAATTTGCTGCAGATGAGTGTTTCATGGTGGCGCTGAATTAAATTGTAATTTTGGATCTATGGATTTTAATAAACAAAATACTATATCACTGCTGCTCCTTTGCTCAAATGAGGGTTATTTTGATACATACGTAGCAATCCATATTGCATAACATTACAGTGAGATAGTGAAAATAGTTTAGATTTTTTTATTCAAATGTATTCCAACAGTTTTAATTCTAGAAATGTTTTTTATAATGTGTTACAGACAGCTGTGTTTTTATAGATGCTTGCTATTTGTTTGTGATAAAATAATACTTTGTTGACTGCTGTGGGTGGACGCAACACATAAATACGTGCTGCGGATATTGGAACACAGGGTAAGGAAGTTCCTGTTCATGCAGTCTTCCTTCCCTGCGAGAGGCAGCCTTTGCTTACCCCAGATTTAGGGACAAAAGGCTGCTTTTCTGTCTTTAAAATGGATTTTGCCTGCAAGATACTACAGGAAACTTTTTTGTTTTTAAAAAAATTCCATATTTTAATCGTGCTCTAAAATCACTTCATGGTCTAAATTGTAAGCTTTTGAGCAGGACCCCCTTCTGCTAATGTATCGGTTTGTCTTAGTCTGTCAGTCCCTTTGAATGTATGTGCCGTAAAATACACAATATGAAACCTTTTTATCTTCCAGTGGCACAGACAGTCTGGCCACAAGCTGTTTTTATTTTTGTTATTTCAAAGTCAAACGGGGTCTCTTGTAATCTGGGGAGGTTACGTGTGGCTGCTCAGCCCAGTTTTATAATGGCGTACGAGGCCAGTCTTAAAGCACATCTCTCTGAGAAGACACGTTCTTCTTGTAGGTTAGAGAAAGCAGAGCTGGCTGGGAGAGACAAATGCCTCCGCTAATGACTTGAGTTGCTCATGAATCAAATCACTGCAGAGTTGGGTGGATTGAAGGTCATCGTAGAACGCAACAAAGAAAAAAAAATTCCCTCCCCCCCCTTATAATTAATAAATACTTGATTTTTGTTTTTGTTTAGGGTGCATGAAATGCTGACACCATTCAGCAACTTCAATGGCACAATGTAACTCTTAAAACATCAAAGGCAGCCCAAGTACTAAACTTTTTATATGAATGCTTTCCTAAATGTGAAAGGAGGCAGAAGTAATTTGGTGATTGCCAGGGCTTAGTTATGGACTGGACATTATCTAAGGCTATTGTTACAGAGATCCCCATAGCACCATATTGATGCACAGTGTGTGATATGCTAATCGGTTTAATGGGGAATATTTTTTTTTTTCCTTCTGCTCGTTCCATTTCTAAACCTACTTAGCATGACATTTTCTTGGACAATTTTCCCTATTGTTCCTCTCCAATTTTGTCTGTTTGTATTTATGAAAAAGCTTCTTTTTTTTTCCTTTGTATATTGCTGTTCTTGAAAAGTGAGATCTTGAAATTGCTTTATGAAACAAACCTCTGCATTGAGTACATACTCCAGTATGTAAAAATTATAAAAGATTTTATACACTTTAATAAACCTTCCAGCTATTGTGTAATTTTAGTGCGGAAATGACTGACGCTTCGACCAGCGGCTTGCGTGATTTAATGACACTGCCGCAAAACGCACGCTGCTTGTGAAAGCTGCCCTCTTCAAAACTTACCTTATTAAAATCACTTGACCTCCTCTGTCAGGGGTCCTCACACTGATGTTGGTTTTATTCTATGTGATCTGTCCTGTTTAGGATTGCGTGGAAAATGTTTTTTATACCTTCTTATAAATGTAAACAGATTTAATAAAGATTAAGGTTTATTGAGGTTGAAGAGCTGTTTTTGGACCTCTCTGAGAAATCTGTTGTGTCTTGACCATGAACATTGTGACATTTTCACTCTTACACATAGGATTCTTATTTGTTTCAGTATTTGTTTTTGTGAGTTTGAAACCCTCCTAAATCATGTCATATTTACTTTTCGAGAGGTTTTTAAATTATATTTTTGCATATATACATTGCCATTGAGCTGTGCTTATATTCATTTATAATCTGCTCAGCTAATACCAGTGTAGTAAACTGGTCCAACCAATGGTAATAAGAGCTATCCCTGCAACAGTTTCTAGATTATATCCATTTATTAAAACTAAATATAGCTTGTTTTTTGTGTCATTGTAGTTGTTTGGGAGATGTTTGTTTTTAGATTAGGGGATCCAGGAAAACCTGAGATTTTTGCCCAAAGTAGCCCATTAATCTGTTTTATTATCCTAATGGCATCTCCGTTTTCCATTTTACAAATACTTGGAGATCCAATCAACTGTAGAAATAATAATCTGAAATTTGTTGAAATTTAATGCTTTAGATTGATTTTAACACAGTACTAGACTTGTTCACACATTGGGGACCTTTTAAGTGTTATGTATGTTGATGCCCTTTCTTAGCAGAATGTTTATCTATCCCCCCCCCAGCACTTATTCTATGGCGAGCTATGACACTTATGTTGCACTGTTATTGGGAAACATAAAAAATGGTTAATATTATTGAAAGTCAAGTGATCTTTCCCCTCCCTTCTATTAAAACCATATTTTTTGTATGCTGATATATTTTATACCATGCAGGTAGAACTAAAGATTGGCTCTTGAGCTCTGTAGTCAGTTAATTAAGCTTCCCCGTGTATGCTACAATCCCCAAATCTACCGTCTGTGTATTATGCCGGGTCTCACAGTTGTGATTCGGTTGCTCTATACAACAACCACTTTGTTAGGTAATTTTATAAACGATCCTCTGTCATATTCTATTCTTATCTTAGCATTTCATTTGAAGACCACTATAAAACATTATCGTGTCTACTACTGACTTTTATTGGGGAAAAAATTTGCAAACTCAGACACAAAAATTAATTCTTATGAAATGTAAAACAAAAATGAAACTACCCCTACCATGCTTTTCCAAATTATAAACATTCATGCAGTTTTTAAAATCTCACTGTGAAGCTTCTCCCTATTTCAGGCCTATTTTTAAATCATTTTCTGCACGTTAACACGTAATCTTAGTGGCCATGTCATTATGTAATTGGAAATATGCATACAGCTTGGGGTCTGGTTGGATCAAGGGCATATTTCAAAGCCTTTGGTTAAACGGCGGGCAGCTGCTCACATAATCAATGTAGTAAATTGTTACTTTCCTTGGCAGTTTTTATCCTGTGCTTTGCCTGCATTATAAGATTTGATTCCAGAGGAAGAAGATGCTTGCATTCACAAATCTCACTGATGATCAAGCAGTAATTATTGTTGATGCCAGTGGCAACGACAACACACACTTTCTGTGTGCACTGGGTTACTGCTTAATCATTTGTGGAAGCAAAGATAAGAGAATTTTTAAGTGCAGTATAGGCTTTCGTGTGTTTTGTGGGCTAGCCTGCCATGTCCTTCATCATACGCCTCTCTTCATTTGTTAAGATGCCCCACCGCCGTTTTAGGACAACCCAACCGTTGATGAGTGATATAGACTTGGTGTTGTGTGTTAGTGAACAGGACTTTAGGGAGTGAATGCCAGATGACTCCATGCAGGATGGTGATTTTGATGATTTATTTGGCGACAACAATACACATTGAAGAAAAAGCTGGTATAAGTGTTGCCTGTCCAAGTGCTAACAGTGGTGTTCCATATTGTTGCATTGGAGAAGCGGAGCCACGTAGGTCTCCAGTGGAATCCCGCACCGTCCTTATGTCTGGTGTGATTTTCATGCCAGCCTAGTAGCCCCCTCTGCTGATTTTTGCGTGCCATTGCTAGTTGCTCTCATATTTAACTTAACGCCACATAAAATTTGACTTTAGTAAGAAACCCTGTATCTAGGTCTTCCTACCGCAGTCACATTTTCATGTTTTTCTTACTGCCTTGTGCTGTTACTTAATTACCCTGCGCTAATAATAGCCAAGCAAAGTGTTAAGATTTGTGAAGATGGCCTGCTGCTTCAGCTTACGATTCTCATGATTGGAGTGTGATAAGTCATTTACGTTTGCATCCGGTGTCCAGCCCCTGTCATTGACATCTACAGATGACACCTGACTTGGAACACCTTATTTAGGGCTTTTAGAAAAATCCGAGAGTATCCAAATGCTCGAGATTGCAGTATTTCCTGCTGTCCCTTTGCAGAAAGCCTCCGACGTGTAACTTGCTGTTAATTATTTAGGACTGTTCGTACCGGGTTAAGCGAACATGGTTGTAATTCATTTAAGATGTGCTGTAAATGTGATCATTAGCAGAGGCACATCCACAGTTTGAGCACACGTCCGTAATTCATGTTTTGTTGTAGAGTGTCCCCTCTTGTTGGCTAGTTGTTTGTTCTCCTGATGAATATGCTTCTATTGGAAATAAACAGAGTAGAAGAAAAGAAAGCCAAATACCCTGCCAGGCTTTTCAGTGGGATCTGAGCTTTGCAGTTTATCCCTGATTAGCAATGCATGACACAGTATGAGAATACAAAGTTCACTCCAACAAAAGTTTTCTCCAGGTAGGGCCATACCATTGAAGACATCGGTTCGACCTACCTTTAAATTATGTTTATCTGAAATTCCTGCTTCTGTTGTTCAGCAGAAAGTACAGTGTGTAAAACTCAGAGGGAGGTGAACAATACAGCCCTCCAAGCTGTTAAGCATGGCCTGATTGTTATGCAAAAGATCCTAAAGAAACAAAAGATCTTGATGGGGTGATTGCAGCCCCCACCGGATAAGATTATTGTCATTTGGATCCCTGTGAACATTTGCTCTGGGACACATTTCTCTGCCTTCGCTTGACTGATACAAGCTTTCTCTGGCTCTGAGGCTGACCTCTGGTAATTGTTCTGAAGGCATATCAGAAATGCAGACTTTAAATGGAGCACACAATGTGATATATTAATTTGTTAATTCGATTGTGAACTCAACTCCTTGCCTTTTTATTTTTCTGTAATTACCATCTGGTATTAAAAAAAACAAAACAAAAACAAAACTTAACTATATTTGGAAAATGCTTACCATATCTAAATTTTCTCATGCCGTAGATTCTTTGTGAATATATCATTTGTGATTTTAAAAAAATATGTATAGTTGGAATCACTCAAGAGAGCACTCATGGGACTTGACTGAGCCAAAAAAAGTGTTTATTAAAATAACATCATTATTGTTTTTGTTTTTTTCTTCTTCTGAGACTTTGTAAAAAAGTTGTCTGTAGACAAAAAAGCAACTCCTTCGAGTCCTGTGAGTTTTGTTAAAGTCATATCTAATAACATGTTTAAAAGTCTAATGTCTGGCGTATACAATCCTCTGCAATATATATATATATATATATATATATATATATATATATATATATATATATATATATATATATATATATATATATATATATATATATATATATAAATAAGCACTTTCAAAAGATGGTCAGCACTCCAGGTCTTTAAATTAACAATCTGTCTTTATTCAAACAAAGTCGATGTTTCAGTCATTGCTGACTTTCCTCAGGACATTATATATATATATATATATATATATATATCAATATATAAATAAATAGGATAGTCCTGCATTGCATAGCCTTAGGAGGACTCTCCAGTCTCAAAGCTAGGTGTGTGTATGTATATTAATATACATTATTATTTTTCAGGGAGTTTCATCATTTCGTAATTCATTACTTGGTGTGCCTTTTAAATCTGTTCTTGAATAGCTAGCGGAAAGTGCTCACTTTTTCAGACCAATAAATCCGTACTCCATCAACAGAGGCTGACCTGTGTTACCACACTGGGAGTCATTTGCGTTACGAGCTGTAAAATAGAAAAAAAATAGCTGTATCCTTATTGTCCTATATTTGTGAATTGCTGAGAAATTTCACAGGACAGTGCAAAGGGAAACTATAAGTACTTTTACATTTGTATATAAGTGCCTACAAAAGGGTTAGGGCCATGTCCATAGGACCAAAGTATGGTTGTTGTTTCACTGTGCCTTTTCCTCCAGTTTCAGGTTTTTTTGTTTCCTTTAATTGGCCATTTGCATAGTTTTTATTTTTAACCTATAAAAATATATATGCAATCTTAAGGAAGAAATACCACTTACAGGGCTGGAGCAGCAGACTTGAAGTTTTTTTTAAACCATCAAAATGATAACCAGCTATAACAGTTCTAACGCATAAGTACTTGAAATAGTTCTAATTGCGGATATCCGTAATATAGCCCCCTTTTATAAAACAATGGCAAACTAAACATTTAAGAAATACAAAACAAAACGCAATTGTTATCCTACTGGAGGCCAGCGGACCAGATACGAGGAGGAAGTGTATTTATGTACAACTAGAAAAGCTCATTGTAACACAGCGTTCATTTAATATCAACCCAAGCTTATAGAATGGAGATGCAAATCCATTTTGAGGACATCTGCAAGGATCTTAAATTCCTAGGCCTCGTATACACACTGTACACTGGATTGCATTACACCTTTTGGACAACATCTGTTCTACTCTCACCACCTCAGCGCTGTCTGACTTGTTGGGAAAATGGGTGACATTCCAGTGCACACCCAGGCTAGTGGACAATCTCCTACCAAGCAAACATCCTAAACACTGGCAGAAGGTAACCACTCAAGCAAAGGCCAATCTTCAGCCCAGTGGTATCAGAAGTGGCTTTTCTGATTGTCCCATTGTTTGCAGTTTGTTTGGCCTCCAAAAGAAATTATATATTTTTTTTTATCACTAGGCCCGCAGTTTTATGTCCTCACTTGAACTTGACAGAATTTTTTTTTTTTTTTATGGCTTCAGCAGATATACTTAGGGGGTAAATTTTAAGATAAGAATTCTAATGGAGATCTCAATCTACAACCCATTCTAAAAGCTTTTCTACACAACCTAAGAAAGCTATGAGAGTTATAGTGCTACCGTATAGCCGTAACATTACAGGCAAGATTTACCTTCCAGGTGCACTAGGCAGCGAATGCTGAAAAAAGGTGGTGGGATACTGTATTTTGTAATTGGTCTTGGAGCATACCCTAAATTACTCTGCTTATTGATTGAAATCCAGAACTAATTTATTGTGAGTAGAAACTCTTTTAAAACTCGAAGCATATTATTTAGTATGGCTACAATGTGTCCTAATTAACATTACCATTTCAAACGTGCTCAGATGAACAAAACCTAAAAGAGATGGTTGTCCGGAACTCATTATTTTGTAGTGTTTAACCAATTTACAGTCAGGGTAATTAAGGTCCCATGCTTTAAAATGCAAAGTATCTTTGTAATGCGGCTTTTACATGTTTTCCTTGTGGAAACTGGGTCTTCAGATATGCGGGCCATTTTATTTGCGCAAAAAGGCATTGGTTTAATTAAACTGTTTACATTTCCTACTGATTTCCAAGCCCACACTGATGAATTGCGCCTTCAATAAAACAAACTATTCACCAATACATTTTATTTGACATTCTAAAGACAAATGGAAATTGGGAACGCTCCTTCGTATTTCATTGCAAATGTATGTGATGACCGTCCAGTCCCACTAGTCCTTCTGTTGACTTTCATATACAGCACTTGTCTATCTAGTTACATTACTCCTCGTGTCTAGTTTATCTTATAGATGATCACAAGTATATTTTATAATGTATGTGCGTGATAAAATGACAGAGTCAAATATTCAAACCAGATTTGTCTACTTAAAATATACACAAGGGGAGTCAACCTATAGTTGTTGATGGGAATACATGCTAAGAATGTGACCCCCTTCTCCTACCCTAAGTTTTTGTGTTGGGTATATATAGCCATTACAAATAAGTGAAAAGGATTGATTGGGTGCTAAAAAATAGGTGTAATTAAATACTGTTCAGTTAATTAAGTAGAAATCGCCCCTACCCACGTTTAGCGGAAACAAACATATAAACCTAAAAAGGACTGCAAAAAATGGTTGTCTCCAGTGAAGAATTGTGTGGTATTGTTGAGCTACATGATTTTGTTTGAAAAACTATGAAACCAAGGTCCTTACTTATAGAGCCATTTAAACGCCAGAGCGGTGCATTGCTCTTGAACTAGTGTGACAAATACATCATTTCTGTGGAATAATCTGTCCCACCAGTTTTCTTTTTCTCATTACAACCATATAAATGCACGCACTCTTTAAGCAATTATTGTAGATAAAGTTGTATAAGCGTATACAATTTTGATTCCTTTTTTTTATTATACTACACAATTCTTAACTGGTACAATTAATTATTTTCTGCTATCCTTCTGTTTCTGTTTAAAGCTGTTTTGGAACCAAAACTTTTATAACTCACTTGGTATAAGAATACTTTTGTGGAAGGCGGGCCATGACTTTTACAAGAATACCAAGAAGTTTATTCACAAAACCCTGACTTTACTTGCACACAAGAATTTCCTCTCCTGTCATCAACTCTCTTCCAACTTGGCTAAAGTCAAAGCAAGTTCCTTCACCATCTGAAACCATCATCATCTGGTCATTAGAATGTGTTCTTCTCTTTTAACTTGTGTACTATATCTCTTGGCCAAAAATGTCCTGACCATCCACAGAATGCTTAGAACTTTTCACATGCACCAGACACACTGGCATAAAACAGTTTATAGACCAAATTAAGCAATGGTGGTGCTAGAAGAGCGAATTGGAGAGCTGCAAACCTATAGACTCCAAAGTCTACAGAAATTACAGTCTAGCAGATTGTACATACCTTTTTTTTTTCTCTTTCCCTGGTGGATCACATCGGTTATTTCAGTGTCACTGGCCTAAGTTATATGCTTTGTATAGGAAAAAAGACTTATAAATAGGGGTAATTCATTAATCATTGCTGTGTTTCCAATGGTCTTCCATAGAAAGTTAAGCTTGGTTCCAACAGTATGGTTTGTATAGACATATGTAGTAGCCTTACTTTTCTTTAAGGATTAGGCCACTTATATAGTCGCATGCAGAAACAAAATGTAGAATTAAAAATCTTCTCCGATGTGCAACCTTCCTCCTGGCTACAGCGTTTTTGCTCCTACTTTTCTACCTAGCAAAATATGAAGGATCCCCCTACAGACAGCATACAAATGTGAAAGAATTGGCTCTGTAGTTTCGCTTTGTAGACATTCACTAATTAACCCGACAAAATTGCAATCTCCCTGAGCAGTACCAGGTTTATAACCCTTATTACTCTAAGTGATATTCTTATTCTCACAATTTGTTTTAGACAATATTCTGAAAGAAAAGGAGAAATATTGTATCTCCAAGCTGTTCATTAAGGAACTCTGTATCCACCCATTACAAATGAAAATGGGTACCTATTTGTTTTTTTTTTTTGCGCAGGTTTTGCAACGTGACGGAAACATGTCTGCCCGAAACAGACATTGCCGTTGAGTGAATTATTTCTGATGAAAGTTAGCTGCCGTACAAAACACGTTTATAGTCATTTCAGCGCTTAGTATCTTCAGGGTTCATTGCCCCTGAACATTTTTTTAAATTATTAGCTTCTTAATGCATGAGGCTTCAATTTACCCCCTACTGACAGCTTTAAATGGGTTTTTAGAAATTTTGTAAGTCGACTACTACAGTTCATGGCAAGTGATAAACTGTTGGCTCTGTTTATAAAAAATAAAAAAATGAGGACATTGTGCAGGCTTTTGTATTTTTATTAATGTAAGGCTTTTTTTTCTATGATATTGTAAGGTTAGATCATAAAATCTCACATCGCTTTCAAAATTGTGCTACGGAAGCTTGAAGTTCTCCTCTTTTAGTATTTAGAATTAATTTACATTTATGCAGCAAGGTGGAAAAAGTGTGTTCAGTTTTTAGTTTAGTTCTTATTAGCCGGCTCTTTAAGCATAGTTAATCGTTCAAGTACCCAGTGGTTGAGTAATCTCCTCATCTCAAAAAAGTGTTAACATGCTGATATTGAGGTTTAGAGAAATATATATATATATAAATATATATATAAAGGAAGATATATTCAGCAAGTTTCATTTTGGCTGGCAAGTAGCTAAACTGGTTAGACTGGATCTTGGCTGCAGGGGGCCCCATGCATGGACCAGTCACAGACCACCTACTCCTCAGTTTGCACATATTTCTCAAGCTTATTAGCTGCATCAAGGGTTCCTAAGTAGAATATTTTAGGTTAATATAACAGAAAATGTCTAATTCCCAAGGCTTTAATTGACTAGGTTTCATTGCCCTTGATTCCCTCCACTTTACCCTTTTACTATTGCAGTGGTCAATTTTGGACCTCTTGAATTATGCAAGGACAGGCGATTTATTCTCCTCCTGTTTTTCTTTTGCTCTTTTCCATCTTTCTTGTAGCCCTTTACGTACCCTAGTTCTACCATTGATTGTCTTTCAATACCCTCTTTTACTTCCTGTATTATATTTTTTTATGAAATGGTCTGTCTTTACTCATCAATGTAAAACATGTATAATGACCAATAAAAGTGAATTTAGGTAAAATCAAATAGGTCCTGTGCCGTAGCATACTGGTAGCCATAGCAATTTGCAGAATGGCTTAAGCAGCACTTAAGTGTGAAAAAATATAGCAATTACACTCTCTCCTTTTTTTACAGTTTGTTTTAAGCAGCCCAATAAATAGACTTCCCCATATAACTCCTCTTCTGTCCCTCATTGTACAGCAAAGAATAGAAAGAATGGCTCCACAGAGTATGCAATAACCAGGTTCCCCATAAAGCTGCTAGACATTCAATGTGGACATTCCCCCTGTTGTGCTGCTGTATGTGAGTGCTGCTAATCTGGAGCACACAACAGCCCACTGCTGTGGCACTAACAGGGTAACGGTTGGAAACTTCCACCATTACAAGGAAGGACCAGCCACTGCATGGCAGCCATTACCCCACGCTCTGTTATTACTCACCTTAGTACCGTACTTTTCTTCTTTACCTTCTTTTCATTTACTTTCAAAGGGAAAAAAAGAACATGTAAATAAAGTGAAGCCATGCAGAATAGAAGAGGCATGCTCAAAATATACTATGTATTGGTTTCTCTTTGAAGAAAAGTCCTGTAGTAGTAAGTGTTGATGTGGAGTTTGTAGAGTAGATGGGCCGAATAGTTATCTACCATCAAGTTATATTTGTGTTTTTATGTGTCTGTAACTGGTCATTATGTATGAACAGTGGTCATGAGCTATATACATGATTAAACAATGCTGATTTTTATGAAGATTAACATTTGATGCATGCTATCCTGGGAAGGGTAACCCATAGTGCAAGCATATTACTTGATTCAGGGGACATCTAGCCAGGGAGAATTATAGGCCGATACAGCATTAGTCAAGGAACTGAATGTGAAGAATGTGGTTTTGTTGCAGGTGCGTACAGGGACTCGGTGTTATGACTGACAGATGAGGTGATAATAGAAGAACGAGCAACAGTGTTCCAAAGGTGGACCTAAGTGGTTGGACCTTTTTCTTGCCTATTCCCTGTTTTGTGCATGACATGATGTTGTATCCTGAAGCTCCACCTGGATGGATGTGCAGTGGAAGCGGTACTATGGATGCTCAATCAGTAAGGTGGAAGCTTTCAAGGTGTAAATCTCCCCATTGAGCAGCAACTCACTGCCATAGGAACTTCCATTCCCCAGGACCTGCCACCCTAAGACCTAGTTGGCCTAGCTGAGAATATGCTGCCTATGTGAGCTCTTGTGGCCTATCCAAAATGGACCACAAAATATATAAGAAAAGGGCTGTTAAATGGTTTCCAAATAGTTGTATCTTTAAAAAAACACAGCCAGTAGAGCTAGAATTGCACCATTTGTTCTATTCCGATGTAGCTTGCTAGTGTTGTTTTGTCAGTATTTGGGAAATAACTCCATTTACTTTAGTAATCTAAGCTTCGATCACACCTGGTTTCCATTATGTTCCAATGTATTTCTTGCATTAAATATAGACCTTACCGTTCTGATTAAGGTTATTGCTTCCAGATTGCAGCTGCAGACTTTTATAACATGTACTGTAAGTGGGATCAGAAGACCTTACATGTTTGCTTGTTCTTGTACCCCATATGCTCTTTAATAAAGCATTACTGGTTATGAGCAGGTAACAGCAGCATAGACCAACACCAGGATTTTCATTTGATCAAACCACCAACAAAAATATAAGATTCTGAACGGTAATGTCTATATATATATATATATATATATATATATATATATATATATATATATATATATATATATATATATATATATATATATATATATATATATATATATATATATATATATATATATATAGTTATGATATATAGAGGTGTTCCTTGTTAAACTAATTTGCATGCCAGAATCCCTTGAACTATAGGATTTCTGTGGGGAAAAAACTTGTTCTTTAGGAGACAACTAACTGCAATACTGCATCCATGCCCAGGTTTGTCATACCAGTGCTTCCAATCTTTCTCATTTTGGAAGATATAATCTGTACCTTCTGAGATCTCATGTCAATAATTGAGAAGGGTAAAATCTGTTACTCCTACTCTCCGAGTGACACGTAGCCATACAGCTAAATGATTGGTCATTCTGACACAAATTGCAATAAAACACGTCCCCATTGAGCATGTTGCTTTGCAACAGAATATATTATAGTGTAAATACAGCTGCTAATTCTTTAACGAATGTCAACGCTTGGCGGAAGGATGGGCTTCAGAGCAACTGTTTGGCTTTGTTGACAATAACACATGTAGCTACTGTCAGTTGCCTTCTACAGTAGATGCTTTTTATATATTTTTAGTTGTTGTAAGAGTCACATGGGGCTGTTTTGCTTACTTAACATTAGCATAAGTGTCATGTCTGTCTAATTAAGATATAACTCCAAGCTGGGGATGAAATTATTAGTCAAGAATTGGCCTTCATTTTAAGAAGCAAAGCAAAGCAAAATAAAAATATTGAGAGAGGGGGGGTAATACCGTATCGAAATGAAAACAAGAAATGATTACATTTGGCTGGAGACATTAAACATTCTGAAACTTGGCATTCTTCAGCTGCTCGAGTAAGAGCGGTATTAAAAACATTTAATTGCATGAAAAGAATTCCTGTGGAAAAGCTTTAATTTCCAGGATTTGCTCAATCCCACATGAGACGTGTTTTACTAATTTATGGACTACAAACATTCAAATAAAATCTATATAGCTTTTTATTGCCCGGTGTAGAAATAATAGCAGCACTAAATGAATAGCTGCTCAAGGAATATGTGTATATATATGGGAAACTATGCGCCTTACCTAGTACGCTTATGACTAACGCCGGCAGAACCGGACACTCAATAAAAGCCTAATAAATATTCCTTAAAGCAGTGGAGGAATGCAGAGAGCGAGGTTATGCTTGTCAGTGTTTGCCATTCCCTTTGTGAACACCAGATACCTTCTTTTTATCTTCATGTAATCGGCAGCTATATCCATTTCCAGTGCCTAATTGAATGTAATGAAGAGAGAGGCTGAACCATTGAGGCTTTGCATTCCCTGCTCTTTGTACAGCTCTTGGTGCTAAAAAGGGCCGAGTTAACATAAACCTGAGTAGGCTGTTTAACCTTCTTTCTCCTCTGGAAATGTAGATGTAATAACATTTGCAGCTGAAAGGATCCTTTCTCAGATTGTGGTGTTTAAGCATGCAAATGAAGCATTTTGTCTCTTCTGTAGCCTGGAGGTGTTATGCAGAAAAACAGAAAGAAGTTAGTGGGATTAGTTCCACAGGTCTCCTTTCTCATGTAAAAACCAAAGCAGCTTTCAGTGCCATCAAGTACAATAAAGGCAATATGGAGAACATCCAAGGAAATTGCATATATCTCATGAGTTTGCTTTCCTCCATATATCAGAGCCATTAAAAAAGTAATTCTCTCGATATAGCTGTAGATCATTGTCTTGAGTTTGGGAGTGAGTGGTAAACGTCGGTGTTTCACCGGTTACAGGTTCTCTGTACAATGCCACAGCTTGGCAGTACGTCCCTCGTCTTGTTAAGAGTAATACGACATTTATAATGTGCTTTTAAAATGCCTTTAATCAATTAACCAGACCCTTAAAGGCTACCAAGCACACTGCATAGAACCATAAATTGCAGTTTGATCTTCTTTCCTTTTTTTATATGGAGACTATAACACATTAATAGAGTATTTCTGTTTAAAAATGTAGTCATTGTAGTGTTTGACCTTTTAAATTAAGGCTTGTGTCATATCTGTGGATTTCAACTACACAAAACAAACCTTTTTTGCAACTGGAGTAGTTAACCTTCCAAGTGAATACTACGCTTAATAGAACACCAGCAAATATGTTAGGATTGTGCTTAAAGGTGGCGTTCCACTTAGATAGAACATTAGGTACACTAATATGCTAAGCAAATATACTTTAGCACAGGGGTCGACAAATTTGATTTGGATCTAGGGGTCAGACAAAATATGTTCTTTTCTCCCCCATATATTTAATGTTTTGCTCATTTCTCCCTTCTGTCTTATGCTCCACCGTGTGTCCTTAATATGTGTCCTTAATATAAAATGTAATATATATGTCCCATTCTAAAGATAATGAAGTATATGTAATAACAAAAATCACTAATAAAATATTGATCAAAACATTAAATATTTTGCAAATATATGTTGATGTTAAAGAATTAAAATTATTGGTAAATCAAGTTAATGGATAAATTGCTAAATAACTTGTAACCAACATACATTTACACACTTTAACACCATACAGTAACAGACACAAACCTTACAGTCACACGCGCTAACACCATATATTAATGCGTAATATTAAAATTAGTTTGATCTGAAACATTTAAGCCTGACAAATATGCAAAAATATGAGAGATCGGTAAGGGGGTAAATACTTATTCACACCACTGCCTATTTAACTCAGCTTTGTAAAGTAATTTATGTAACACACTTCTTAGTTTTCTTGTATCCCAAGACAGCTTAACATTCTAAAATATTATAAAGTATGATTTGCCTTCGTTATGGGCATTGTGCCGTAGTATTGGTAACTATTGCGTAGGCAGTGCTGAAGCTCAGGGCCAGTCGCTGTGGGAGGAGGAAGACGCATGCTAAAAACATTCACTATGTTGGTGTAGCGTATATCATTTAAGATATGTATGAAGTATTCACTGGAATGCATTTTAAATAATTTAGACCCAGACAGGACATTTTGGGAGTCAGCTTTTTTTGTCATTCTTTTTATTATACGAGCGAGCATAATGTTAGAAAGTCATCTGTAAAACGGTAGAAGCCACGGCTTTTTGGCCATTGGGTTATGTCTAACCTTGAATAATCCAGTGGCGATATGACTGGTTTCTAGGCCTTTGCTTCAGGTTAGTGAACTGTCATGCGGCCCTGTCATCTTCACAACACCATGTTTAATTGGTTATATATTTCTGATATTCCTTTTTTTTTTTAATTATTTTTTTTTAATTTTTTTTACAGTGTATATATATAATATATATGCTATATTGCACACTGGTTACTTTATGAAATCCCAAGCATAAAAACACTTGGAGCAGGTATAAATGGGATGTGTATACACATTTTGGTTTATAGTATATAACTGACAGTATTGTGGTTTGATTCAATGACGTACAGCCATGCCCATTCGGGCACTTTGCTGCGCGTCTGCACATCTTTCAGCAGCAGTACATACAGCAGTGGGTTTGCTTCGCTGTAAGACTCGTATGCCCGCAGTGCCAGACGGAGGTGGGCAGCAACCGAGATGTAATCTCAACATTATTTTTTGACGTTGTGGAAGAGGAGGATCCCACTCTGGATGCAGAAGACCTAAAGAGTGAATTGGACAGAGTGAGTGCCCTTCTTCAGTCGGGAGAGAGGGAGCTTACTGGTTTGTTCAAAGGGACGTGCTCCCTGCCAGATAAAGTGAATGAGAAAAACCTGAAATAGAAGCTTTAGAGAAAGATGTTAGGATGATGGAGAAATCCTATTTAGTACTGGAAGAGCAACTGATGCTTCTATATCAGGAGCAAGTAGAGACCAAAGCTGTCATGAAGGAAGCCATCAGCCCTGCAATATTTGAGAGATCTACTCCAATTGGTTCCCAGCAGCCAAAGCTCCATCGCCCTGGTCAATTCTCGTGCAGCATCCAATGAAGATATCCAGCAGTATTTGTGACATCTGCTCCCATTGGAATCCAGAGGCCAAAGCTTTGTTCACCCCATCACCAGGGTCTATATCTCCCTTGACTTAACCTTTATCATGGAAGTAACAAAACCACTTCTGGGTTTTATGTGGTTTGTAGCCTTATAGTTAATAAATATATAAGTTACCATCTCGTGGTCTGTTTGGGTTGTTCCGTTTACGTTTATCAGGTCTAAGGTAAATTAACCATTTGGTGCAGACATTGCAATGAGCTTTTATCCCTTTTTTCCCTTGTATGTATGATCACTCCATGAAATGTCAGTAATCATTCCTGCCTGATTTAGTACACAGAGTCTTAGTAGGAAATCATAGATATGGTGTCAAATCAACTTTTTGAGTCACAATTTTTTTGCAAAATAAAGACGTCAATCTCACAAGAGATGTGTTTGTGAGTCAAGCACCGGTGAGAAAACCGGAGATGCATAGAATGTGATTTTTTTTTTTTCTTTGTAGCAATGTTGCGAAACAAATGTATTTTATACATCATTCCTGCTACTCACAAACTAATCTGAATACTGTCTAGCAAAACTAGGAGGCCTCAATCCCATGGGTTCCTCTCCTGAAGACGTGGCCTGTGACATATTAGCATACCTAAAGAACTAATATACAATGCTCCTCAGTTTTAACAACCAGCTGCTTCTTCTACCTTTGAGAGGAGGATTATTTGGTAGTTTGAAAAAATAGAAAAATTACATTTTCTGCAAATCCTTACTGTTTCTATGAGCTGTCAGCACTTGGAAGTTCTGCTTTCAGTGAAGTCACTTTGATGTATCCATGTGACTAGAGTCCTCTGTATTCAATATATCACTGTCTGGTACGTCCCTCCCCATGTACTAAGCAGAGCCTTTGGAAAGCATTGTGGGCAACATAAAATATACAAAGTATTTCTGAAATGTTTTAGGGTTTATTCATTAGCAAGCAGGAGGTTTGAGGTTTCTTGTGTTTGCTATGCATTATAAAGGGCCATGCCTGGCTGATCTCTTCCCGGGAAGAGCTGAACTGTCCTTGCATAGTGCATAGGTCAAATAAGTGAGGAGACATTTAAGAAATATCATGTATTCATTATGCTTAATAGACTATCCTAGCTATTTTTCCACCAAAAGTTCATTGTGTTTACTAGATTCGTACTAGAAGTACTAATCTAGTAAGTGTATATAGTGGACGATTGTTAATTGTTTCCACAGGTTTTCTTTCTCATGGAAAAACCAAATCGGCTTTCAGTGCCATCGATATGGAGAACATCCAGGGAAATTGCATATATCTCATGTGTTTGCTTTCCTCCATATATCAGAGCCATTAAAAAGTAATTCTCTCAAAAAAAAAGCTGTAGATCATTGTCTTGAGTTTGGGAGTGAGTGGTAAACGTCGGTGTTTCACCGGTTACAGGTTCTCTGTACAATGCCACAGCTTGGCAGTACGTCCCTCGTCTTGTTAAGAGTAGCATGTTTTTAAACATGATTTTGTTCAGTAAAATGCTTTTAAAACTCCTTTAATCACAGAGCCATCCTAGCTATTTTTGCACCAAAAGCTCACTGGGGTTGCTACCTTCATAATATAACGTGTAGTTAGGAACACCCCCCCCCCTCTCTTGTGAATAAACGTCTTAGTTTTTTATATTTGCAAGTGCTAATCTACCAAGTGTATAGTGGACTGGACGATGCGTGTAAAGTATTTTAACAGAATTCATAGAAACCTAGGTTTAAATGGAATCAGGTGCTGCCCTTAGATGGAGTAAAGGACTCTCTATGTGGGTCTTTCACGGGTAGTCTAATAGGTGGGTTGGCTATTTTGACAAATCTGTGTTTGGTAATAAAATAATTGCTTATCATGTGAGTTAATGCTTGAATGCTGGGTTTATGATTTGAACATATTGGAATTGGGACTTTTTTTAACATAATAATTGAAAGATTTAAACATATAAAAATGAGTGTGTCATGATTAAATGCATAAGCTTCCCAAGGAAACATTCACATATATACAATGAAGTGTGTCTAATAATGCAGCGTGTAGCTTCTTGTGAAGCCATTAGACTCCTCTACAGAGATTCAGCATGGTTACGTGACTTATGGTTCAATACGCAAGTAACTGAAAAAGGCACATTTTCCTTCTATCCTTTTTGTCATGGTTTCTTACAGCGGCAGTGCCTTGGTATAAAAGCTACCACTTTGCATTCCCTTATTGTACTTGAAATCAACATTTTTTTCAACATTTTTGTTATTCGTTTAGCAGTTATTACCACTTACACCATTTTATTTATGACAGTTTAATATGTGTTTGTAAGTAGATGTCTTAGCGGAATGGCGCTGTAAGATGAATGTCAAACTCCTGTAAGACCTATTACAGTATAAATATAACAATATGGTTCAAATATGACTCTTGATCCCTACGTTTGGTGTTTGCATACAAGTAACTGTGTAGCAAATTCTTTTCAAACCTGCTATTTCCAGTAATTTAATAGGCCTGTTGGCAAGTATAATTCACCGTTGTGTATTCCACGTAATATACACCCGCTCTTCAGTAATCCTTGGTTTTGAGACAATGTTGTTTTTGTATTTTATGCTACACATGATATTTTTTTCCAACATAAAGAAAATTAACATGTACTATTACTTTAAAAAGCGCAACACTTTTTATTACAAGTTTTTGGGAAAAAGTACATGCATATTTCTTGACAATTATTTAGATATAAATGTACGAGAGCTGTGCATTCCAGAACACAAAACTTGAATTGTAATTGTACAGCTCTCCAGTAAATATTATTTATTATAAAAATGTATGAGGTCCGTTTAACAGTTTTTTTTTTTCCACTATTCCCCTCTGCATGTAACTGACACTTAAAACATTTACACTCAAATGGTAAAAGCGTGTTGCGTAGTATTAAAGGACCCCATCAACAACAGTGTGTGTTTAAAGAATAAGCACTCTGGCCAGCAGCTTAACGTTTTTACTGTTTATTTGCGGGTTGGCTCTTCTTGATTACATTAAACGCTGTGTGATTTTTCTTTTAAGCTGCCTCTGAAGTGTGAACCCACTGCTAACACCTAATATGTTTTTGTAATAAAAGTAAAACCTTCATTGTCTCCGCAGGCAGCAGAGAGCGTCACCTTCATTGGACCTGACACACATGCTATTCAAGCCA